>NC_073692.1:84724033-84786033 GCF_029784155.1 Uranotaenia lowii
ACAAACAAACAAACAAACAAACAAACAAACAAACAAACAAACAAACAAACAAACAAACAAACAAACAAACAAACAAACAAACAAACAAACAAACAAACAAACAAACAAACAAACAAACAAACAAACAAACAAACAAACAAACAAACAAACAAACAAACAAACAAACAAACAAACAAACAAACAAACAAACAAACAAACAAACAAACAAACAAACAAACAAACAAACAAACAAACAAACAAACAAACAAACAAACAAACAAACAAACAAACAAACAAACAAACAAACAAACAAACAAACAAACAAACAAACAAACAAACAAACAAACAAACAAACAAACAAACAAACAAACAAACAAACAAACAAACAAACAAACAAACAAACAAACAAACAAACAAACAAACAAACAAACAAACAAACAAACAAACAAACAAACAAACAAACAAACAAACAAACAAACAAACAAACAAACAAACAAACAAACAAACAAACAAACAAACAAACAAACAAACAAACAAACAAACAAACAAACAAACAAACAAACAAACAAACAAACAAACAAACAAACAAACAAACAAACAAACAAACAAACAAACAAACAAACAAACAAACAAACAAACAAACAAACAAACAAACAAACAAACAAACAAACAAACAAACAAACAAACAAACAAACAAACAAACAAACAAACAAACAAACAAACAAACAAACAAACAAACAAACAAACAAACAAACAAACAAACAAACAAACAAACAAACAAACAAACAAACAAACAAACAAACAAACAAACAAACAAACAAACAAACAAACAAACAAACAAACAAACAAACAAACAAACAAACAAACAAACAAACAAACAAACAAACAAACAAACAAACAAACAAACAAACAAACAAACAAACAAACAAACAAACAAACAAACAAACAAACAAACAAACAAACAAACAAACAAACAAACAAACAAACAAACAAACAAACAAACAAACAAACAAACAAACAAACAAACAAACAAACAAACAAACAAACAAACAAACAAACAAACAAACAAACAAACAAACAAACAAACAAACAAACAAACAAACAAACAAACAAACAAACAAACAAACAAACAAACAAACAAACAAACAAACAAACAAACCCACAGAAATAGCTTTTTACATACAGACCCCGTTCGTTTTTGGCAACATTCAATTTTGGCAACATCCGCTTTTGGCACATTTCGCAAAAATCAAACGATTTTAAGAAACGACATTACCTTTTGTTTTCGTTATAACAAGAGCAATTTAATTTAAACAAACTCCATAAATACGTTTTTATGTTCTGAAATGGTGATAAAATTCAACAATAAAAACAAAAGTTTTGTTTAAATTTGATAAAGTACTCAAAAAAGACAAAAAGATGAAAAATTCAAAAAGTTAAAAAACAAATTAAACCATACGACTGAAACTGACAAAAAACAACTAAAAAATGATTAAGAATTACATAAAAAGCAAATATGACAAATGAAAATAAACATTAAATATACACAAAACAAGAAAACTGCTCAATAATTAAAAACATGATGAAAAAAATAAAAAATGGCAATGAAATTGTCGAAAGTTGACTAATAATAACGATTTTAACAATAATAATAATAGTTATTTTTAAAAATAACTGAATAAAAAGTACAGAAAAAAATCCGTTCGATTTTGGAAACATTCGATTTTGGCAACACAAAATATACGGGCGTGTTGTCAAAATCTATATATAGATAGATTTGACGTTTTGACTCACATGCATCCTAACTAAGTTATACTAATATTACATTATTTTTTTTCAAATTGTTACGCTAGTCTTTGTTTTAGTATTGGATAAAACAAGAAAAATGTTTAATCATGGTTTTATATTTCTCATCTTATCTGATCTCTTATTAAATTAGTAACTCCCTTTGCAAGCTTTGTATGAAAATTTCAAATTTATTAATGTTTACTGCTGACAAAAACTAAAAAAAATTTTGGAAGCGATTTATTAAGACCTGTATTGGCGTAACAAGTTTTTATTTCGTATGGAAATTTGCACAAAAACCCAAAATTTTCATTCAAAAATCACCAGATATGTACTGAACGTTTAAAAAATATATAACTCAGGATTATTATTATACGATTGGATTTTGCGGTACATTTAATGAGAATAAACCACAAACCTATTCAATTTTATACAGAAATTTTTTTGTTCAAACCACTTATATTTTAAGTTTGAGTGATTTGGGATGCTAATTTGAACGCTTTTTAACCGTAGGATGGAAATTTAAAAAAAAAAAAAACGCAAAAAGCTGCTTTGTATGGCCAAAGAGTTTGTTGATTTTTTAACCTTCACGAAAATATTTCATGATATGTATTTATTATTTATAGCTGTAGAAAACAAATTCGCAATTTGCAATATTTTTCAATGGATTCAAATGTTTTTTTTTTATAAAATGTTACAAATTTTTTATTTTATTTTATTTTTTTTTATTTATTTTTTTTTTTTGGCTTGTGATATAGCTCAGGGCAAGTCTGTTGTCTCCTGAGCCGATGTCCGTGAGTTCGAGCCCAAGAGTAAACATCAAGCATTGTTGTACCAGATAAGTTTTTCAATAACGATCCGCCAACTGCAAAGTTGATAAAGTCGTGAATGCCATAAAGATGGCAAAACGACTATAATCGAAACAAAAAAAACAGTTACTCCTTTTTTCATGCAATACTTAGCTTCTTCTCAAATTAATTAAAAAAATAAGCTTATAAATTGGCAAAACAAAAAATTCTAGACAAATTTCACTTCAAGCTTATTTGAATTTCCTGGACGATTTAATATGCAAAACTTTCTTCCTACCAATTCCCATGTAAAACTGAAACGCGGTGCGGTAATTCAGGAATCAACTAAATAATCTCGAATGTTGCCCTAATGCTTGGTGACCCAAAAGTCATCGAAAAAACATATGGGAGCAGAATTATATTTTTGCAGCGATAAAAATATCAGTCTAGACTGCCCCAAATTTGTATGGGAAAATCAAAACCTGTGAAATGTTATACACTGCAGGCTAAAATTCATCCTAGGCCTAGAACAAGATCTCATGCCAAATTTGGGAAAGATCGGATCACGGGAAGGGGTCGCTCAACGAGCCTTAAGTTTGTATGGGATTTTGAGACAATTTGCTCGGGAGGTACATGAAAGACCAGTTTGTAATCAATAATGTTGGTCCCCTTCGGCTGATTTCATTTGAATACAATTTTTCTTAAAGTCTAAACTATGAAAAGTATTTCATCCGAAGACAGCATTTGGATAAGAGTCAAAATAAATAAAAAAAAGGCTTCACAAAACGAGCTTACTTTTTTAAGTGTGGTATTCATCTCTGTTAATGAGTCGGGACGGTCGAACATATTGATGCCTCATTAACAGAAATGAATACCACCCTTAAAAAGTTATCCCATTTTTGAAGCCTAATAACTTCTTTATCTTACTCTAATAAAAATGCAGTCTTGGGGTGATTTTTTTTTTCAAAATTAGGGTTTTAAGAAAAACTATATTCAAAAGAAATCGACCAAAAAGAGCCAAGTTATTGATGTTTTTTTCATGTTTCTCCCGAACAAAATTACTCAAAATCCCATACAAACTTAAGGCCCGTTGAGCCCTTCCTGTGAACCGACCTTTCCCAAATTTGGCATGAGATCTTTTACTGGGTCTAGGATTGATTTTAGCCTGCAGCGCATAATATTTTCTAAAGTCGGATCATTTGGGGCACTCTAGTGTACATACTAAGAGCATCTGTATTCGTGGTCTATTCTTGGGTCTAATTTATACAAGAATTGAACCGAAGAAATTAGATCCAATCCTATGAAAAAACTGGCAACTGCACTCGTGTTCCATTAACTGTCAAACGGTTTAGAACTGCGTCAAATTGGATCCAAATCTCATCAGTTTTGGATCAATCCTTATACCAGCTCTAAAAAAAGTTTAGTTGAAACTGGTATAATGGATCGCCAGTGCGGTTGCTCGGGTCGGAATTTGGGTTTATACCGGCTGTTTGAACCACGGATACAGGTGCTCTAAGATTTTCATTCGATTTCCAGCAAAAATTTTGCTGGGAACGCTCAGCAATACAAAGACACCGGTTGCTGCAAAGGATGATTCAACACATCATGCACATTAGACAATTTATCAAATATATTGCACATTAGACAAATTTTCTTTAGGGTTGTATGCCTCCACCAATGGATTTTTTGAAAAATGAATGAAGTAGAGATATTATATAGAGTATAATCTATCAAATGGCACAATTTTCTCCATTTTGAAAAAAAAAATGGCAAATTAGACCGTTTATCAAATATGGGCAGTGGAGTTGAAACAGTTTGATGTGTATTGATTATAAATGATTTATTTGGTAAGTTGATCATTTAGATATTAACAATAAAGCAAAGCTAGCTTTTTCTCTAGTTCTATTACCTGGAAGAAGCCGACTTTGAAGATTGCTGGCAAAGCAAGTTATTTGCAGAGACAAAATTGAGTGAGTCAAGTTCGCATATTTTTAAAAGCTTAATTCAATGATTTTTTTTTAATTTCAGCCGGAAGATGACTTCAAAGAGTTGCTGCTGGCCTGTTGCTTTACTGGTGGGCCAAAAATTAAGCCAGGGCAAATTAATTCTGACCGCGGAAAAGTGCGAAAAAAACATTGTGTTTGGTTGATAAAACAAGTTTAACAAGATTTGAAAGTATTGTTTTTATAAAACATAAAAAATAAAGATCGAAAACGCCCCATTTTAATTTTAAACGGACATTTTTAGGTTCCTCGAAAAGCTTTTTCAGATTGTTGATTTCCAGCAATTAAGTTTGCTGAACGTTTCCAGCAATTCATATTACTGGAAGTTGTGCTGGAAAACCAGCGGGACAAAAACCGGAAAAATTTTGCTGGTTTCCGGCACAAAAAATTTGCTGTGTATATATTCCTCAGGTAAAAAATCTAATATATAAAGATGAGTTGGACTATATATGTTTGTTTGTTTGTATGCACCTTATAGAAATCCACACCGCTTAACCGATCAGCCTGAAATTTGGTACAGAGATGTATTTGGACCAGGGTAAGGTTTTAGTAATAGTTTTGCGCCCCTCCTTCCTATGGAAAGGGACCCTCCCATACAACATTCGGTTTTATTCACACGAATTAAAAGTCATGGCACCCATTTTGGCAGCCGATTTTCGTTTCCTCTGGAGGGTTTTTTTTCACCATCACTATGGGCCGAGCATTAGCAACGACCATTCAGAGTTCAAGTATACTGGGAACCAAATCAATGCTTGCTGAGAATTGAAAATTTGAAAGGGAGAATTTTGGCGGGTGTTTTTTTGTAACTTCTACTGCTGAAAGCACATTGTACCCTTACGAGATATTTGGATGCAATGATGAGCTTACATTTTGATTTGAAAAATACAACTAGCCTGTTAAGTATATATTGATTACAATTTAAGTGGCTTTAAAAACTGGGGGCTTTGAGAGTCTAAAAGAATATACAATGAATTGAATAGTGAACAGTGAATTGACTTCTTCAGCTGAATAATTATTTGGACATAGTGCTGAAAATTTAATGAACAGGATTTCATAAATTCCAGTTTTTAAGAACCAACTATTTTATATTTGAAGAATCTCTCATAGAGAAAAAAATAATAAGATTCAGAGTTCTAAGTTGAAGGCTTCGATTTCAACACATCGATAGCCGTCGGGGAATGTAAACGGGGGATTGGAAAATTGATAAGATACTTGAATCTGAGAGTTTTAGTTTAATACAATTCAATTTCATTGGCCAATTTAAAATTTTTGAATTATTTTTAGTCATTAATGTGTTTAATTCTACCATCCAATTTTGAGATGACTTATTGTAAATAGAACCGTTTAGTACTGCGAATTCAAACAAATGATATCTGAAATTTTAAACATTGATCAATCTCTACAATAAATAATTAATGGGATGATTGTATCCATGAATAAAACATTTAAATAAAACAAAAAAAAAAACTTTTTCATAGCATGCATCAACTTGCAACAAGTTGTTTGAATTTTCGTACAATTCATCCATTTTTTTATAAAACACTTTAAACTTTAATTATTTTTCCCTTCTGGATTTTCGAGAAAATTGAAAGAGGAGATGACAAAAGAAGAAATTGAATTTTGCTCTGGACTTAGTGGAACTTTCAATATTTAAGAACAAGTATTCATAGAACAGTGTGAAATTAAAAAGCCAAAAAAAAAATAATATGAAAAATAAGCATTCAAGGGAAATTATTTTGAATATCTTTTAAATAAATTCTCATTAGGTACTATAATTTTTTCTTTTCAGTGAAAACGATAATCACAGTTCTAAATTTTCAAAAAGTCAAACGAATCATTTTGATTTATATTTTACGTGAACCCGAGCATGGCCGGGTAAAATCAGCTAGTAATAAATAAATATCAGCTGTTGTACTGGAGATACATTCATTACCATGCCATTAACATTGCTTAGTCTACTACTCACAGAAGATTGGATCATTTCTAAAGGTCCAAGTTTAAGATTGCAATTTAAAATATCGAAACAGTTTACTTATTAAATGCAATAGATTTGCGCCGATATTAGAATAAGACGACATCATCATTAATCCTTGTTTGATCCTGACAGCTATTCAAATATCAAACGCGCGTTTGCTAATGAACAAACAGCGTGTTCCGAATCTAACACGGTTCTAAGCGCGATGTCAAGCGATGTTTCTCAAGCGATCTTCCTCTGCGGGCTGATGCTGCCAGGGGAGGCGTTTCGTGGATTCGTCATTCAGAAACCCTTTAGAATAAACACCGAACCGGGCCGAGGCGTTACTTTCAAATGTCTCACGCGCGAATGAAGAAGTGCACCGATGTATATCGGCTAATTATACCATCACACCGTGCCGAGGGTAAGCGCAATGTGTTCATCGCAAAAGGTCGAGCAAGTAATCAGATTACCATATTTATCATCCCAAGAAAGAAAACGACCGACTGACTACTGGGAAAGATTGGTGGTAGGTTCCGCGAAAATCTTTTTTCCAAGATTCGTTGAAATCACGCGAGTAAAACTAGCGGTCAGTATTTTGTCCCAAATGGGTGCTAGCTGGTTGTTTGGACGCCCGTGAAATATATGGAGATCGTTTTGGGCCATTGCTGTCAGCTGGGGGAACCGAAATGCTCAAATAGTCGAAAAATGCGTGGCTTTGATGGACACAAAGGGCACCAAAGGTGATCTTCACGGGCACAGAAACTCATCGGAGGGTAGCTTGCGTGGAACCAAAATGGAAGAGCTTAAATAGCTTCGAAGTAATGCTGACATGAGTCTTGTCGGATCCTGCCGAGATCTGGTATCAGATCCGGACCCACTGGGTACAACCTGCTGAAAGTGACTTCAATGGCCGTGACTTTTCAACAATCAACCGGAGCCACTGGTGATGAGCGAATCGGACTGAGCTAATTGCAGAAGATGACATGATAATTGGCGGTTTGATTGATATCTATCAGATTGTGGGTGGAAATGTTTCAGTCATGATACAACGGCGATTGCTCCAAATCTGCAGATTATTTTGGCGGTCTTTAATTGTCACTTGACACGAGAATCACTCGGGCACCTTCCAGTTGAATATGTGATGCTTAGTGTTTCAAGGTTTCAATCATGGAATCTTAAAATGAATTTATATCAATTTTGCACACATTGAACAATTAAATTGGCAGGAAATTCCGTTCTTTGAAAAAAAAATCAATGGTTTCTCAAAAGGTTAAAATTAAAACACTACAGAAAAAAAAATTGTGGTCGGGGAAACAATGGAGAAGAAAACGTTAAAAATGAGAAATAAATGCACAAATATATCAATATAGGGGCGCCGTTTTATAACCATACTTAAGCCGGGTTGGGCACTAGAGAGTTAACACTAGAAAGACCGCACCAGTCAAAATGACTGGTTGGACACTTTGTTTGTTGAATATCTTTTAAATACTTCGCATTGAAAATTTGCAAAAATACGAATTTTCATGAATTTTGAATGGCATTCGGACCGTGACCAGTCAAAATGACTGGTTAAGTTCATAACCCTAGAACTCAAACAAGATAATTATTTTTCGCTTGCTTTTGGTTTCATTTGCAATCTACATTCAAGACAATGAGCCCTAGTTGGTTTATGGTGGGCAGAAGTGTGTCATTCGTCATGAAATTATCGATTTTCGTTGCGAAGTCATGAAGATTTGTAGAAAAAGTTCTTGGATTGGCCGCTGTGTGGCGCTTCAAGCACTTGACTTCCAATTTTGTTGATCTGTTTTGTTGCTCAACTATAATCGAACTTTCTGCCACAATTTGGCGAAATTACATCAAGATTTGTAAAAGTTATGTTAGATTTTATACATGTCCGTTCGAGTAATTGAGTAATTTTAGGTGATAAATATGTTTTATACTCAACTAGTATATGTAAAATAATTATGAATTGTTTGCTCATTTATTCAAATTTGAAGACATAAGCTATGAAACTGAACAGTATAAATGATTTTTTTTATATATGATTACTTTTTATATGTTCGCTATCCCCCATGGGTGCACGGAATCACCGCAGTTTCTGCCCAAGTATGTATTCACATGCATTCTTATATTATTAGGTTCGACAAATTTCCAATGCAAGTTCACTTACAGGTATTCCAGCACCCGTGTATATACCTGGCCAGCTGGCAACTGATTGAACTTTCTTATTGAACATTCTTATTATAAGAGGCAACACATCTTACCCGTCGGCAACTTATGGCATACCTAGACCAGACTCGCGCCAGGCTATCTGATAGACCACATCGGCACTAAGATATTTTAACATGGGTGCACGGAATGGCTGTAAATTCACCGTGGTAAATGATATAGAAATAAATAGTTTTCAACTTGTTTCAGAACACAAAGTATTTTTGAGTTAGATATGATAGGGATTTGAAATGCAAGATTGGTCAATCGAAAAACTTTTAAGGATAAACAAATCAACGTGTACATTTGACAATGTTGATCATTATTTTTATTTTCACTGTTTTTCGTCACACGACATAACTTGATGCAAATAATTCATAAAATTCACTCGGTCCATGGTAACCGTTTTCCAATTTCTTGGATGTTGATCAGATCTTATCAGATAAATAAACGATTGCAAAAACCTGTTTTTTAATAATAAATAAATAAATTTATTATTTAAAGATAAAATTTAAATATTTCTTTTCCAGGAATGAAAAAACGGAACTTAAAATAAAAATCGTTATTTAAATCATTATGTCTCAACATGATAGACATGGTTTCGACTTTGGTTTAGTTAAAATTTGAACAAAATGTCCAATATTTGATTAAAACGCGATGAATCCGTGCACGCATAGTGAAAAACCATGTTTATAACACAAATTTTCATTTGAATCGATAAAAGTCTTTATTCTTTACCTTAAGCATGCAAAAAAATAGATTTTCGATGAATGGCGGTGAATCCGTGCACCCATGGTTAATTGCTCTACTTATAGAAAAAATATGCTTCAAAACCTACTATATCAGGTATAATGTATAGGCAACGTGTAGAAAAATTTCAGGGCGATGGATGCAAGAAAATATCTACTAAAACAAAATTGAAGAGAAACCGTGCACCTATGGTCAAGACCCATAGCCATCTAACATGATTTTATAATTAAATTGATAATGTGTTTTGATTTTTCGATAATTATATGAAATATTCATTTTATGACGTACACGCATTCGTCAACTATGCCAAAATGAGGTGATTCCGTGCACCCATTTTCCATTTTATATAAAAAATGTTTTCGAATAAATAACAAAAGAATTTCAAAACATAAAAGTTAAATATACTATGATATAAAAAAATTCCCCTTTACCAGTCATTTTGACTGGTCACGGTCCGAATAGGTACATACAGTACCGTTCATAATTGTATAGAAATTGGAAGCACGCGCACTGTCACTTCGACTTTGAACTTGCATAACTTTTTACTCTGATGATATTTTTTGATCAAATTTTCTAAGTTAGATTGATCAACTATCGCACTATTATATCACAAAATTTGAGCTTTCTGGAGTTTGTGTGGCCTGAAATACAGAAATTCTATGAAAATCGGACTTTTTGAACTTTTCTCATTCAAACTGCAATATCTCAGAAAGCACGCTACATTTTTATTGAAATTTTGCAGGGTTATTGTTGAAATATGAAGCTAACATGTCTGAAGTTTTAGAAAAGTTCTATCGAGGAGATCAAAAGTTACGCGAGGTACAATATTTCAGGCATGAACCTAAAAAAGCGATTTCTATTGAATTATTTGATAGAACTTTTCAAAAACTTCAGTCATTTTAGCTTCATATTTCAACAATCACCCAGCAAAATTTCAATAACAATTGTTGCGTACTTTCTGAGGTATTGCAGTTTGAATGAGAAAAGTCCAAAAAGTCCGATTTTCATAGAATTTCTGTATTTCAGGCCACACAAACTCCAGAACGCTCAAATCTTGTGATATGATAGTGTTATAGTTGATCTATCTAACGCAGAAAGTTTGATCAAAAAAAAATCATCAGAGTAAAAAGTTATGCAAGTTCAAAGTCGAAGTGACAGTGCGCGTGCTTCTAATTTCTATACAATTATGAACGGTACTGTATATTCAATTTGTCGGTCCTTCCAGTGTTAAACATTACTAAACTTTTTTTCTTATCACAATGCGATAAAAATTAGCCATGTTCGGCGGTGTAAAACGCGTAAATTTTGTCACGACTTCCCAGACAAACAGTCAGTTCAAACGTCTCACTGTCACTTGAAAAAACTAAATATATTCATGGTTGTACATGACTCGGATATTCAATTTATATAAAATTGCCAAGTTATAATATTGCCTAAGATTTACTTTTACTTTCCGGAGTATTTTTTGGAATTAAAAATAAAATGTTGTTATTCCATTAAAGGTTTTTTTTAATAGAAAACGACTCTGTTTAGAAGAGATTGTAAACTCAGATTTGTACGATTTTTTTTTTTGCTATCTAATATATAAAGATGAGTTGGGCTATATATGTTTGTATATATATATATATATATATATATATATATATATATATATATATATATATATATATATATATATATATATAAATATATATATATATATATATATATATATATATATATATATATATATATATATATATATATATATATATATATATATATATATATATATATATATATATATATATATATATATATATATATATATATATATATATATATATATATATATATATATATATATATATATATATATATATATATATATATATATATATATATATATATATATATATATATATATATATATATATATATATATATATATATATATATATATATATATATATATATATATATATATATATATATACACCTTATACAAATCCACTCCGCTTAACCGATTAGCTTGAAATTTGGTACAGTGATGTAAAAGGACATGAGAAAGGTCGAGGTAATAGTTTTGAGCCCCTCCTATCTAAGAAAAGGGACCCTTCCATACAACTTACGTTTTTATTCCCACGAACCAAAAGTCATGGCACCCATTTTATCAACCGATATTCGTTTCCTTTGGCGGGATTGTTTTCACCATCACCATGGGCCAGGCATTAGAAACGACCATTCAAAGTTCACGTGTACTGGAAAGCAAATCAAAGCTTGCTGAGAATAAAAAATTTTAGAGGAGAAATTTTGGCGGGTGTTTTTTCCTTCTACTGTTCAAAGCACGTGGTACCGGTGCGAGGCATTTGATTGCAATAATGAGCCTTCATTTAGGATTAAAAAAAACTACTCGCCTGTTAGAAATATATTGAGAAGAACAGTGTTTGAGAATCTACTAGAATATGCAGTGTGTAAAGTATGAATACATTAATTCATGTTCATTATGGATTGACTTCTTCAGTTGAATGACTATTTGGACTGAAAACTAATGTTCCAGCTTTTTCTTAGGAACCATCCATTTTCATAATTTCGGAACTCCTCATAGGGAAACAATTAATAAAAATGAGGTTTGTAAGTTCAAGGCTGCGATCTCAACACTTTGACTGCCGTGTAGGAATTTACTTTACAATAGGAATTAGACAATTAAACGTTCATTTTATGCAAAAACTTAAAACCAAATCGAACGCACGAGACTTTTAGTAATTTAATCTGAAGTTTTTAGTTTTGTACAGTTCAATTTCATTTGTAAATTTTTAAATTTTAAGTTATTATTGATCATCGATGTGTTCAATTCTACCATCTAATTATAAGAAAACTTTAAAATCACATTGAAAACATGCAGAGGTTTCAGCGGAATCTATTTAGAAATTTCTAAGTACAAAATAAAACTTAAATGGGTATTCCGTTCTACGGGATGATCTTGAAAAGAGGTCGTTAACATTTCTTTACATGCTAAATACATGGGATTTTCACTAGATAACCCATGGAAAAGATAAAAAAAATGTTATCATTTGATAAAAAAAAATGGTAATTCAATTCAAACTTCTTGAAAAATGGTAAAATAAGATTGCCAGAATTTCCGTATCGGGACTGGACAAATCTAGACAATTTTATCAAAAAACCTGGCCAGCATTTGATTTCAAAATGTTCAAACCGATATCCTGGCGATATCCGGGCAAACTTGGTCAAAACCGCGGAATTATTCAGTAAAAATAACTAAAAATATACTTGCAATATTTGTTTTTCATCGAACCACATCAGCAGATTTTAAATTGTATATCAAGCTTCCAAACACGAGTCATAATGATTTCTAAAACTTGCCATTTAAAACTTCTTTTTGAACATAAAAATGAAAAATTATAATAATTATAATGTCTCAGTTTATGTTACGTTTTAAAAATGATGTGAATAGATCCGGGCAAAAGTCGGGCTTTTTGCAACAAAATCCGGGAAACCGGGCCAGACGGACTTACCTCAAATTTTTATTCAAATGTTCTAGCAAATCCGGATAAATCCGGGCAATCTGGCAACCTTTGATTGAAATGTTTTTCGTGATAGAATGTATAAGCATTAAAGGGGAATTATTTCAAATTTCTATAAGCAAACCTAAAAACTATTAGTTATTCAACAATATGAAAACGATAAACTTTGTTTATAATCCCAATTAAAACTTCAAGAAGACTAACAAAACTTACAAAGCTCACATGGCCAAACAAGGTCCAATCTGTTATAATGATGAACAAAAAGCTTTCAAAATTTCAAAATGTCAAACGACTCATTTCGATTTATATTTTATGTGAACCCGAGCAAGGCCGGGTAAAATCAGCTAGTTGATTATATTTTTACCTAAATATGTTTGTTATCTCATTCTGGTCTTTGCTTTGAATTTCATAAAATAAAGGATATCTTAATGACGTCTGCTTCTGTTTTCAGACTAAATTCTACATTATCCTAGACATTAAGCTGTTGTTGGTTGTTTCAATAAAAGCAACGGGCCTTTTTTGATATCTAGAATTTCCTGACACCTCATTTTCATTTCAATTTGCTATCAAAAAATCAAATTTTTAATACCCTTATGATACCTTCGCTATTGCCTGAAAATCAACACCAAAAAATTTTATCAATTTGGAGTCGAAACCTCATTTTGCTTTCGATTCAGGCATCAAACTGATTCTATTTTGATTAGCAACACTTTACTTAGAAATTCCTATTCTACAAAAGTTTTCGGAATTCTCGTTAAAATTTTAAATTGATTCTATTATTCAGTTAGGCCGCAATAATTTATTATTCCCTCTTTTGTCACTCACAGTTGGAACAACGCGAGTGGGGGATGATAATAAAAAGTAATGCAAAAACCAATAATCTAAAATCAATAGAACGAAAGCTTGTATGCAAAAAATTGCTTACTGTAGCATTGCACAAAACCTATAAATCAAGTATCTCTTTAATGAAAAACTTAATGAAATATAGGATACAAAAGGTGATATTTAAAACTCTCATCTTTCTTGTTTTTTCTTTTGTAATCTTTCGGATATTTGATAAATATTCCAAAATTTCCGTAAAATACTTCAAAATTTATTTATTCCCCCTTTCATGTTTTTTTTGTAAATTTCGAAGAGGAGAATGAATTCACATGAAGAGAAAGCGTTTTTAATTGAGCTGATGCGCTTTGGAAAACAGTTATGATATTACATGAACATTTTCAATTATAAACTCAATTCACTATTGGAACTTTCTAAGAAAGACATCTGAAATTTTCTGCAAATAAAAGCACACTAAAAGTAGCACATATCTGTCAAAAATGCTGAGCCCGAAACCAGTTTTCATACCATTGCACAGTGGTGCAGAACATCAATCTAGCTGTACAAAATTATTAGCGCCCAGGGATGAAGAGATAGACATTTGATGTCTTCAGCAACATTGTTCAGTTTTACAAGGAGCATATTCTAATATCAAAATTTTTGCCAAGGGGTCCACCGATAGCGAGATAAAAATGCTAACTTTTTTGTTTTTAAAATTAGGGCTTTGATGTCTTCGACAAAGTTGTCTATCTGATCAAAATACATAAGTTTGCTGAATACGTCAAAGTCCTATCACATCACCCTCAGGAGTTACAGTCAAAGTAAAAAAAAATCTCTTGAAAAAACAGATTTTTGAACCTGACACGTTGTAGATTGGATAAAATGGTTCGCTGTCTTTGAAACAAAGTTGTAACAAGCCACGATCTAGATTTGTCTCATACATTATGATGGGTTTAGAAGTTGCTGATGCTCTTTAGAATGCATTTAGTGTATTTTATTGACAATTTTGGAAGACTCGTCCATCGAAAAGTGCACATTTTCGCAAAACCCCCTTTTTTGGCATTATTTTTGATGATAAGCGGAACCTTTTCCACTTCAAATTAGCGCGGAAATCGGTGGAACTAGTAGAGATTTAAATGATTGAAAATACACATTTTATGTAAAAATTACCTATTTTACTTATAGAAAAACGTTAAAACATTTAATTTATTAATAAAGTGATGCAGTTTTCTTTTGTATATTTTGTTTAATTAAAAGACATTTAAATTCGATTTTTAAAATCATTTAAACCCCAAAAACTGAATGGAACTTATCTGTTAAATTTGGAAAAGAGCACTAAATTAGTAGGGTAGGGGCACCAACCTCCGTCGTATCCCTCTGATTCGTCTTAATTCATGAATGCACGTTTAAGAGCCGAAAAATCACTTTCCACTTTAATAAGCTACTTCATATGATAATCTTATGCCTGTGAATTTATTTTCTATCACAAATTTGTCACTTTTGAAACTATTTTTTGAGATATTTGATTTTGAAATCGTGAGGTGAAATGAATTATTGGCGCACTCCGCCATATTGAAAGACGAACTTAGTGATCCCTCCAACGTGTTTCTTTGCTTTAACACTTCCTATCAAAGCCTGTAACGATCAAAATCATAAAATCCAACAGCAAAATTTTTGAATAAAATTAGAAAAATGATCTCAAACTAATCTGATTTATGTAAATTTGTCAATATTCGATTGAAATCGAATCGCTCGGATCCGTCGTAATTTTGCGACAAGCATAGGAAACCGTTTTGCAATTATTGGAATTAGACCGGTTCATTTTTACTATTTTTTGCTGACCACAGTCGGACCCATGAAGATTGAACATAACTGATTTCCAAGTAATTTTGTTTATTTGACCTCATTCAAGCTGGGAACTCAATACGCTGGGATATAAGTGCAAAAAGTCTATTTATATTATTAAATTACTTGAATGTATTCAGCATTGCTTAATGCATGGTTTTAAATGAACAAAGAATTTGATGGCTTTTTAGCTAAGTGGTTGGTGTTTTACAAATTATTTACTACCAGTACTGTGCATAATTTAATAGACGTTATGGTGCACTCAAGAATATCTCATACTTTACACATATCTAACGTTCAACTCCAGTGACATTGTTTCTATAAAATTTAATATTTATAGATTTGATTTTTTTTTTGGTTTTATTATCTGATGACATTAAACATTTTCTTAAGTATTCGAAACATAAGACACATCAATTCTATGAAAATAAGACTTTTTGAACTTCTTTCATTCCAACTGCAATATTTCACATACGACCAAACGCTTTCTCTACAGAATGGTCACTGAGAGATCCTTGAAAACTAAAACTAAAACCTCTCCAGTTTTTAGAGATTCTTTGAATTGGAATCAATAACTACTCGAGGAAAACATTTGAATTCCTGCACAGAAAACCTCGAATTCTACTGAATTGTAACGATGCATGGAAAAACAATGCAGTTAATTTCCTTTGAAAGTCAAAATGACAAGAAAATTTGGATGAATGGATCATTAAAATTTTGAAATTAGAATTCATGAGTTTCTGGTTTGGATCTCAATACAAGTTGAGATAAAAAATCGGTAGATATGTCGTTCAAAATCCAACAAAACCGAACCTGCTTATATTCTGATTTCTACCATATAAGTTTTGAAATTTGACTCATTTTTGCTTCATTTTTATATAATCTCAGTGAATTTGCAACAAAAGATTTGACATATTACAGTTTTAATGAAAAAAGTCGAAAAGTTTAATTTTAGTTGAATACCTTTAAGTTATTTCCCAAAAACTTGCAATAAGAAATCAGTATTCGCAACCTTGACAACAAAAAAATGTTAGAATAACGAAGCGTCAATTTCCGAAAAAAAAAAACATTTTTGCAAAAACTTTTATCGCTCATAAAAAAAAATACAAATAGATGAGTTGAACCAGTCTAATGCGCATTACACGCATCAACGTGGCGTTGCTTTGTTTCGATATCCTTCGCCAGGGTTCCCACATTGATAAGAATACACATGTTGACCAAACGCAAGAGTTATTCTGTCTCTCCTCAAATGTCTTACTATTCAGTCTCATTACGAAGAAAAAACATATAGTACTATTAATAAATGTTTATGTTCTTTACATATGTGCAGTTTCTGTGAAAATTAGTGCAATGTTATTTGTGGAAAATATCTGTATGAATGTTATAAAATCTTATTTTACAGACAAATCCTTGATCATGGCAGCCCTGTCCGTTGGAGAGTGTGTTGGTATAAAATACATTTGCAGGGTGGATTCAATTTGTAAGGTCTAATATTGTGCTGCCTGCAATTGCCTTAGCCAAGCAATGGTACCTAGCTACAAAAACGCTACTTTGGGATTTCTTGGCAAGTCCATTTTATTGCGACTTAGATCTTATTCGAACTTTTCAGTTATCCTGCGCGGTTGATCCGTGTGAAGTAAATAATCGCATTTGTATGAACCGCAACCGCAAAATTTCAAATCTAAATATCCCTCATGAGGGAGGAATAGTTTGAGACAATTTCGGTAGAATTGAATAGAAGGTATAATACTTTGCTGCCTGCAGATGCATTAGCCAAGCAATGGTAGACCTGTTTAGAATAAAGCTATCCTAGTTTCATAGCTTATTGCGACTGGTTACTCGAGAGAACTTCTGCTGTTATCCTGCGCGGTTGGTCCGTTCGATGTAAGCTGATGCTAATTGCATGAACCGCAACCGCAATTTTTTTAATTTATTCCTAAAGAGGGTGGAATAAATTGAGACAACTTCGGTCTCCTTGTACGACGGAAGTAAGGGCCTGGAACGACAATGAGGGAACTTGAATGTGGAAAATAAATCATTGATTGTCTCAAAAGTACGTAATGAAATGATCTATTTCCTGCATAATTTCATAACACAATATTAAAAATATAGTTCAATGAATGAATGACAGTTTTAAACCAACATGGAAGGCAAATCTATTGAACTAATGTAAAAAGCTTCCTTAAGCCGTTGTCTTAGGGGCCTCTACCCTATTTGATATTACTTAAATGTATAATAGTATTTTGCCAATACAATATAACTGCTTAAACTGGTTCCAAATAACTGTATCCAAGTAACCAATCTTAAAAGCAATTCGCTTTTGTCTTTTCGTTGAGTCATAAGTTTAAATCGAATTAAAATGCTTCTGAATCAAACAAAATATATAAAAGAAATCAGCAACATTTTATTACTTAATCAATTAAATGTTTTAACGTTTTTTCTACAAGTAAAATAGGTAATTTTTTCATAAAATGTGTATTTTCAATCTTTCAAATCTCTACTAGTTCCACCGATTTCCGCGATAATTTCAAATGGAAATGTTTCGCTTATCATCAAAAATAATGCCAAAAAAGGGGGTTTTGCGAAAATGTGCACTTTTCGATGGACGAGCCTTCCAAAATTGTCAATAAAATACACTAAATGCATTCTATAGAGCATGGGTGGCCAAACCATGGCCCGCGGGCCACATGTGGCCCGCGTCGGTCGTTTTGTGGCCCGCGAAGCTTTTTTCAGAGTTGAATGTTTTCCTTTTACATCATTTAAAAAAACCGACAACATATATCAAGCAGAAGAGAAACATTTTTATGTTCTTAAATTTTTACAACATTTCATATATTTTTCTTCTTTGCAATCGCGTATTATGCAATAAATATTTGTTATTCAGTAACTTCATCCAAGTGGTATTGAAAGTTGCCTCCACTATTCTGGGAGCGTTGAGAGTCTTGGAGAGTTGGTATATTTTTTAAGAGTTTGGAAGGCTTCTGGGAAATATGCTCATAAATTACGAAAAAACTCGAATAACTCAGTACATTAAAATGCTAATGGAAAAGTAAAAAAATATAAATATTTATTTTGATCTATAAATTCACCGTTTTTCAAAATAACTCACAAGATTTTTACAAAAATTGTTGTCCGAAATTTCATTTGTCAGCTTCGATTGAAACAAATCAAACATGAAAACAGAAGCTCAAAATAATTGAAATCTTTGTAAAATTATCACATTGTATTTTAATCACGCTATTATCAGAGTGATATTGGTACAAAACTTTTGCTGTTTGTAATTCGAATTCTATTGTCGATACTTCGTTTACTAACAAAAATTATTCAGCTTGTTAAAATTGATTTGAAAAATATAAAAACTCATACACTTTATTTGAGCTTAACTTCAATAGAAAAAGGTAACCTTTTTTAAATTAGATCTAAATGATATATCTTAGTATTAGTAACGTATTTTTATATTACGTGCAATGGTATATAAACTAATAGACAGTGTTGAGCAATAAAGCGCTGATCGCTAATAAATGTGCTTTGTAAGTTCACCGAAAATTAATTTTTTTATAGTATAATTTTCTTTTTTTATTCCAAAAAGGTAAAATAACGATGATAATTTGAATAAAAAATTGTCTTTTTTATGAACGGCTTTCCCACTTATGGGATTCAAATTTAATCAAATGGAAAATTTTAATAGACCGTTCTTTAAAATTTAAAACATTTCGATTAGGTATGTGCAAATTTTTAATTTTGTTTTTTATTATTATCATTAAAAAGCGTGAGAAATTTCATCTGAACTGCGAAAAGCTTAGGAAGGGTATTTTTAAATTTTTGTGTTGATCAAATAAAAAAGAACTGATAAAAATCTAAATTGAATCTCGAAAATCTTTATTTTTAAAACATGTAAAAAAATATATGGCTAAATTTATATTTTAGGTAAACCACTGAAATTCGTTTGCATTTGATATTGAAGAAATTTTTTTGTGTGGCCCGCAAGCCAGTCTTTGTACTAAAATTTGGCCCGCCTGTTGAAAATCTTGGCCACCCCTGCTATAGAGCTTCAGCAACTTCTAAACCCATCATAATGTATGAGACAAATCTAGATCGTGGCTTGTTACAACTTTGTTTCAAAGACAGCGAACCATTTTATCCAATCTACAACGTGTCAGGTTCAAAAATCTGTTTTTTCAAGAGATTTTTTTTACTTTGACTGTAACTCCTGAGGGTGATGTGATAGGACTTTGACGTATTCAACAAACTTATGTATTTTGATCAGATAAACAACTTTGTCGAAGATATCAAAGCCCTTATTTGAAAAACAAAAAAGTTAGAATTTTTATCTCGCTATCGGTGGACCCCTTGGCAAAAATTTTGATACTAGAATATGCTCCATGTAGCACTGAACAATGATGCTGAAAACATCAAATGTATATCTCTTCATCCCTGGGCGCTATTAATTTCGTACTGCTAGATTGATGTTCTGCACCACTGTGCATTGAGGGGATATAAACTGATAATAGTACGATTCCATCAATTTGTTCTACACACTTTAGAAGTCAAATGTTTCGTAAATATTTTGACAATTTGTTATTTTTTTTTCATGTTTAGCACTTTAATGTTCAATATTCAATCAATATTTGATTTTTACAAATTTGTAATTTTTGTAATCAAAAAACATTTTAGTTACCGTATTTTACGTTGTATGTATAGTGGGGGAGTGTGTGGTAATTTAGGCCTTTTCAATTTGTTCCATAACTTTTGTAAGTTATGTACAAGAAATCAAATTTTGATAAAATTCGTTTTTGCCATGTTCATGACATTTGTGACTGAAAATAAACGTTGCAGTTGGTGAACAACTGCGATCGCTTGGACTTATTTAGTACAGCTGTGTTCGATGATCACGCATGGGCTCGAACTCACGGACATCGGCTCAGGAGGAAACTGACTTACCAATTTAGCTTTATTAAGAGCCCAATAAAAAAAAAATATAACAAATGGTTGAGTATTTTGCATTTCTTACATATTATTTGGCAACAATAAATTTTTTATGATATAATTATTCCCCCGAGTTCTAAATGTTTAAAAAAGTTTTTTTAGTTCAAAAACAGGTGGAAAAAAGTTACAAAGTTAATGGGTTTTCCCGAAACAATGATTTCTTTAATTATTAAAATTTATTGAATCAATTTTATACAAAGTATTCAAAAATATAATTGTGGAAAAAACTATTTTTAATTTATTAATCACAAATAAACAAGAATAACTCTGTAAGTTGATGAAATAATCAATAGTTCAACTCATTTTAAAACTGATCTCTTTCTTCCTAGTAGAAAGTCTAATTGATAAATATTTGCAGAAAGTAGTGATGCCCAATGCCAATGATGCTGAAATTTTCCCAAGTATTCGGATTCGGAATACCGCTTGATACACTTCTTAATTCACAACAGAATATGTTGGAAGCACTTCTAGCAGTCCGAATTGAAAAAAATAATATTTTTTAATGGAAGAGCTTACGGAGGAAGCTCAAAATGATCCTCAAAAAAGGTTATACAAATTTCAGAAAAAAAATATCATTTTTAAGAACATATTAAAAACGGAACAGGGTGAAAAAATTTATGTTTTTGAGCTATCGCTAGGATTTTGATTCTGTTGAAAATATAAAGTAAAATAAATGATTTAATGTTATGAAGTTTCGCAAAGCTTATACTAAAGCTTTTCAAGAAAAGATCGCTAAGAGTTTAATTTTCTAATAAAGAAACATTGTATCCATGCTTACTGTTTTTGGAAGTGAAATAAAAAAGACTGCAAATTTATCTCTCTAAGGCCATTTACTATTGCTCGTGGGAAACTCATCCGGTCTCCGGTTGGCATTGTGAAATAGTTTATGATTGAGTTCTAATCAACAAGAACTTACCGAGCAAATGGCAAATCTTTCTCTCTCTGATATTTATTCAGGCAACGTTACACTACTTTGTAGCAATCGAGTTAAGTTGTGCTCAATTATAATACTTATGAGCCTAAACGAGCCGTTCGGGCGCGCTAGTTTCACAAAGCCGCAATGCCATCAAATATGTTTTATTTCATTCCGAAGCCGACAGCTCCCGGGGCGCTATTAAGTGGGTATGCTTTTATGTAAAGAATTTAATCTTTTGCTATCGTGATGGATCATCAGTGGAGCAGAATTTCGAACAGCTCCGTCTTTCGGTTGGGTAGCTGAATTTTTAATCCTGTTTACCTTTTAACGTGACCTATGAGGTGATGAGACAGGCTCAGGCAAATTGCTTTATAACCATCAACGACAAATTGATGGGACTACACATTATCTGGCTGCTATCATCTGTCGGGTCGTGATCATCGAATTTGCATGCCGATATTGTTCGTACGAAAATACTGCAATCATATGGTTTTCATATTTTGAGAGAATGAAAATATTCAGCTAACTTTTGTCACCATCCGAAGGTTAAGAAAAACTAAGCCAATCATTACGTTGATGGCAAGTTAAATACATATGTTTTTCTAAGAACGCATGTTCATTAAAGAATCTCTACAAAGTATGAATGATATTTATTTCCGAAATAATATGAACATCAACCGACATTAATTTTAAAATATTCCATCCTTTACGCGACAACGGCTCAGCAGGTGGATTCAAGATCCTCTCTTAGAAGCTGCTTTGGACCATAATAAATTACATCCGCAAATGCCAGTAGTGGCGAGCAGCGATTTAAACCGACTTTTGCGTACAAATCCATGCAACGAGTTCAAAACGAGCAGCAAATGTCAAGTTAAGCCAGTTCAATTGAAGACGATCGATTTTTTTCTACTAACTCCTACAAAGCTATCCCTTCGATTAACCGGTTAGTGAGTCTCAACATTAGAGCCCTACGCAAAGTGCACTTGACACTACACAAGTGTATGATGAAGAGATCGATCTGTTGCACTCATATGATCTATCTTAGTCGAGTTAAGAGAGTTTTTCCTAAACTATGTTTATAAATTTTGTCACATTTATGAGACAAACACCTAATTGCTTCCAAGCCGTTAAAAAGTGGAATAACAAAATTCACTACACAAGATCACAAACTCAATCCCAAGTACAAACATCGTTTAATTGATGCCAATCGACTGCGTACAGAAGCTCCGTTCCATTTGTAAAACACTTCGCAAATTAACATTGACAAAGTATTCTCTCATTTTATTAGCATCGTAAAATAACTGACTGTTCATTTATTGCACGCAAAAAAAAAAGATAGCATTCACGACTCGTTTGAATGGTTTCGGAAATAAAATCAAATCCATACTTTTCTTTTAGTGAAGTGATCTGGCCACCTACACTATTGGATGAAGTTTATTTTTTCATTATTAACATCCTCATTTCGGTAACGCGCCTCACGATCGTGTTAAAATCAGTGCCTAGCGGGTCCATCAATTAGTTTTCTTACAGTAATTAATAGCTTTGATAACTAGCCGTCACAAATCAGCTGGAAGAACTCATCTTTGATTGGTGATTGGTGTTGGGGAAACTCTTTTTTTTAATCGAGTAAGCAAATGCTGACACAGGAGCGTAACTAAACGATAGAACTGAAACTCGAGGTTCCTTTCTTATTTCCTCATTTCCCACGAAATTTGGCCTGATCATGACCTTAAGAAAAAGGGGGAGGCGGTGGTTTGGGTTACCACCTACCGCCCCCCTTCTCCCCGGCCAAAAGGGTCCAAAAAATGTCAAGCAAATTATTTTCTCTGAACTCAGATCTAAAGTACCTTATCAAATTTTGATGAGCGACTAAAGACAATCAAAAGTAACAATCCAGACTCAGAACTTAGACCAAAACCTCAAAATATTATCCCAGGTCCACAATATTTTATTTTCAATAAGGTTAGACTCACCAAGGTTGCCTGATTGCCCGAATTTTGCCCGAATGTTTTCATTTAAATGCAAAACCAAAAAAAAATATAATTGCGTTATAAAAATTATGTATTTTACGCCAAAACAATTTTTTTAACAAAGTTTATCGAGTTTTTTCTTGTTGATTTTAATTGAAGAATTTCTGAATTACCTAGATATTGCTAAGATTTTGGTTTGTAAACTTTGAGATCGAATGCCCGAATTTGGCAAGGTTTTAGATAAAATAGTTCGTTTGCCCTTCCTCTATAAGTACGGATAAATATCTGGTGAGCAAAGGTTTTGATTCCATTTTTTTTTTATTTAATCTTAATTTGTTGCCTGTCACCAGATTGTACAATCTGAATCAATAATAAGGACAAAATCCTGATTCGAATCTTGGTTTTGCATTTAAAACTAAAATTAGATTAATTTGTTTATGTTCGAAACTCATCATTGCGGAATATTAAAAGAAAATAACAAAGCCATTCTAAGATTTAGATTTGAAATGTTTACTCTTATTTCTTATGCAGGAATGAAACTAAAGAAAGATCCATAAGGGTGATCCAGAAATGAAAAATCAAAAATTTATCATTTTGAGTTTCTATTCAGATTCACTTGTTGAATTACGAATAAATAATTGTAGAAAAATTTCATAAAAAAATAAAACATTCAAAATCCAAATAAGAGATTTCTGGTTAAGAATTATGTCTGTCTGTTAATAATTATTGGAAGTTTTGGAACTTAGATTCAGAAATCGATTTCAAATTAGGAATTCATAATTTTTATTCAGGTTTAAAATTCAGATTCGGCATTAAAATTCAAACTTGCCCAGAACAAAACAGGTGAAAACCACTCTTGTAGAATATCATCTGAACTCATTTTTATAACACCGTTCTTTGAAAAAAAAAAACCAATTTTAATTTCAAATTATTTTCACAGGATTTTAATAATGAATTTAATTATTAATGATATTTTATTGTTGATATAATAAATCAATCTTCAGGTTCAAGAAAATTCAGCTGAAATTTTTTTTTACTGGTTGGTAGTTTAATTAACATTATTAATACGGTTTTTCCTTATTGAGTTTTTTCGGTGAGTGAAACAACTTTTTTAAATTTACGTAACGTTTCGGGTTACTTTTCTTCACCCATCATCAGACATCTAAAAATTATAACTTTTATTTAAAAACTTTAAACTTTTAAAATTAATGACATTTTTAAAAATAACAATACATCACATCACTTACAAAAAATAAAGCAGCACAATTCTATTCTGTTCGACTGCTTGTCGGTTTGTTTACTGTCTCTCCTCTCAGTTTCGCTATGAGACCGTTGTAGGTAGCTAGTTTTCCTACTTCGGTTTGTTGATTCACTGTTCGCTCCTTTCCTCTTACTTGAATGTGTAGGGTTTCGGCAGCTTCTCTGGTTTCCCGAACTCTCAGATTCCGCTCGAGTACTCCTCCTAATCCTGATTTTGGTTCGTTTTTTGCGATAAATTTTATGTTCCTGTAATCTTTTTCCAAGCAATTTACCTGTTTGGCCAATGTACACTAGATCTTGGCAGTCTTTGCATGGTGTGGAATAGACCACATTTCGTTGTTCTCCTTTCGGAATAGGGTCTTTCATTTTAGTGAAGACTTCGTGTTTTATTTTTTCTTTCGGTTTGGTAGCTAGTGTCATATCATGTTTGACTAGTATTTTTTGCAGTTTTTCACTCAAACATGGTACATATGGCGTCGAAACATATCTCTTAAACCCTTTTTTTATTGTACTCTATCTTTCTTTATTGTACTCTATCTTTGAAGATTGAATTAGTTAAATATGTCGGGTAATTGTTTTTATTTAAAATGTTTTTTACTTTTTCAATCATCTGTGGTTTATTCTTCGCATCCGTTAATTTTATAGCGCGATCGGCTAAAGCGATGACTGTATTACGTTTGTGAGTGGACTGTGTGGACTTTCTGATTCGAAATCCAAATATCGGCCACAATTCTGTTTTGGAAGCCAAGTTTTTTGTATTTTTCCAGCCAAGTTTTTTGTATTGTCCAACGGATTATACAAGAAATTTTTTGAATGAAGAAATTCGTGTTGAGTTCCAAATATATGAAAATAAGTGCGTAATAGGAATAGTACCACTTATGTTTTTCTAAAGAAATAAAGATTATTACTTTCAATTTACAGTGTTAGAATGAATAATAATGCTTTTACAAACTATTTGAATATATTGCTGCTTTTTTATACCTTTTCATGTATTCCAAAGGTTTTGAAAGGGTGTTTAAATGATTTCACCTATGTACCCAGAAATTTGACATTAGAGCTATAAAGCTTTATAAAACTGCTTAATTTATTCATAAAAATGACGTGAAAACGTTCTGGGTTAATTTTTAATCAGAAAAAACAGGTGGTAAGTCGTAGCACTTTCTTGTGGTTAAACCAAATTAAGTCTCAATATTTATTTTCTCAGTTGAATGAGGCCCATAGTTATAATTCCGAGGTAGTTTTTCAACACAGTTTTGTTAGAGTTCACGCTAATGATAACTTTTGTAGATTTCTGGATTTACAAAAACCCAGCAGCACAAGAATAAAGGGTGATACGGTCAAAATTGTAAGTATGAACCTACCACTCCCACCGGCGTGTAAGAGATTCCCTTTCTAGGCCTCAGGGCGGCACGCTTACAATCAAAATCGCAGGGAGCTTCCAGTATGCACTCAGAAAAAACCCCAAAATTGCACTTCTCGACAAGAATGTTTTATTTACCGTATGCACTGCACAGATCGTTTACAAAAAGGGCACGATACCTGGAGGGCCAAGCCCTTGTGGATGCTGCCACCTCCTAGACGGTAAGGCTGACGCTTTAAAGGAATCAGCTCCCGTGTTTGACGGTTGATGGCGGCACCTCCGATATGTGTTTGATCACGCTTCGTGTTGGCAGAGGCCTTCAACTGGTTTCTGGTTCACTGTGCCAGTCGATTCGAAGCGTTCAGGATGGACGATCGACCGAGGCCCTTGATCGAGGGTAGTAAGGAGACACTGACATTAGCGCGCGTCCTTTTTGGCGAGAGCAAAATGGCGGATGAGCGGCGGTTGGCTTACCTGGTGTCTGGCTGTTATTTGCACTTATAAAGTTTGTAGTTGCTTGTGTGTACACTGCGGTGGTTTTAAGCAAAGTGAGTCAGCACCAGGAAGCAGCGTTTGACCGGCCTTGAACCGCGAATTTCGGTCGTTGCTCTCGTTTCGCGATCGCTATTCGATCGTCGTATCATCGGGGCGTCGCTGCCGATCGTGTGAATACCCGGAAGCATCGACTATCCAAGTTGGCCCTCTGGTTGTGAGATGACAAACCAATCTGGCTGCATGCTGTTGATGTTGTTGCGCAGTCGTTCGTTGCTTCGAAGGCGGATTTTTGGGGAAAAACTTCACACACACTAGTCACTCACTGCGATATTCTACTGATTTTTGCAAAAAACTACGTTAAACCGCGATCAATCTCTACCACCTCGATGGAAGTGTTATCTGACGCTTACAAAATTTGGTCAATATCAACTTGAAGTATTTCTTTCAATTTTACAATAAAAAACCTAAACACCCCTCATTTTGAAGGTGTGTGTGTGTGTGTGTGTGTGTGTGTGTGTGTGTGTGTGTGTAGAATGTTGCTCCTGTTTTGATTTTGGAATTCACTCTTCAGTTGTCAACATGCCGTCCAAGGAAGAAGAGCAGCGTATCAAAATTTTGCTCGCGCATCACGAAAATCCGAGCTACTCGCACGCAAAGCTGGCAAATTCGCTAAAATTTGCCAAATCAACCATAACAAATGTAATTAAAGTGTTTGGGGAACGTTTGTCGACAGCCAGGAAGTCTGGATCGGGGGAAATCGAAAACCGGAAGCCGCTGAGACGACAAAGAGAGTTGCCGGTAGTTTCAAGCGAAACCCTAACCTCTCTCTCCGAGATGCCGCAAATAAGCTGGGTGTATCTTCTACAACCGTGCATCGAGCCAAAAACCGAGCCGGACTATCAACTTACAAGAAGGTAGTGACTCCAAATCGCGATGATTAACAAAATACGACGGCCAAAGCGCGATCCCGGAGGCTGTACAACGACGATGCTGACGAAGTTTGACTGCGTGGTAATGGACGACGAAACCTACGTCAAAGCCGACTACAAGCAGCTTCCGGGACAATAGTTTTATTCGGCAAAAGGAAAGGGAAAGTTAGCAGATATTTTCAAGCACATGAAACTGTAAAAGTTCGCGAAGAAAAATCTGGTTTGGCAAGCCATCTAAACCTGTGGCTTGAAAAGCAGCATTTTCATAGCTTCCGGGACTGTCAACCAAGAAATTTACATGAAAGAGTGTTTGAATACGGTTATTCCGTACTGTTTTGGCCGCATTTGGCATCTTGCCATTACAGTGAAAAGGCCATGGAGTGGTACGCCGCCAACAACGTGCAGGTGGTTCCCGAAGATAAGAACCCTCCCAACACGCCAGAGCTCCGCCCAATTGAGAAATACTGGGCTATTGTCAAGCGGAACCTAAAGAAGACCAAAAAAACTGCTAAGGACGAGCAGCAGTTCAAGGCAAACTGGCTTTCTGCGGCGAAGAAGGTAGACAAGGTGGCTGTACAAAATCTGATGGCAGGGATTAAGCGTAAGGCCCGGCAATTTGGATTTGGAAAAGCGGAAGCCTAACTGAATATTTTTCCTGAATTTTATACTAATTAAACTTGAAAAGGAAATTTGATTTGATTTTTTAAATAAACGATTTCACCGATTTACACGCGTTTTCCCTTGACCAAATTTTTACCGTATCACCCTTTAATACCTTTATTTCCTTCAAAGAAAGTTTTTCGATCAAACTAAAAGTTTTTTTAAATACACGCGTTTGAAAGTGCTCGGATTCTAAATGATCATAGTTTTAGAGGAATGTTAACCGAACTTTTGGATACCTGGGTGAACTTTTCGTTTGAACTTAAACAAATGATATCTTAATTCAAAAAAATTGAATATTGCAGTATGCATTTATTTAAATATGCTCTTGGATTTTATAGGCTTTTCGAATTTTTAAATTTAAGGAATAGATGAATACACAATTATTCTTTTTAGCGCTCGTACCCCTTTGGACCTCAAATTTCATCCTTAACTCATTGCGAGTCGAATACGAGATATTTCGTTTTTTTTTTTTGCTGTTCGCAAGAGTGCTGTTCTGAGAAGCATAATTCAAATGTCATAAGTTTTATATTGAAATATAAGTCTACGAAGTTTAACACAAAAATTCCAATTACTTGAAAATATTAAATTAAAAGAATTGGCTCTATTCGTTTCTGAGACATAAAACGCCGAATTTAGGTGTTTTCCGGGTTAGGTTTCTTCGCTGTCTGTAATGTGTCAATAAATGGTCCAAAGCAAAACTCTAGGAAAAGGTACAGAAAGACTGGAGGTCTTGCTTATGATATACAATACATAGATACTTGTGATGTAACTCTTCCTATTTGGTTTATTCTCAGAGGATTAAGACAAACTTGGTAAATCGCCTTCTTTCAAAAAGGCTCTTCAATCTAGTTGTGTTAATAAGAATGGTTCAAAGTACTTCCAGGGGATCGAATTTGTGTTTCTCGTCATAATCGAGCTGTGCCCATCTTCAGCCGATATCAGCTGCCTGAAATTTATTGTCAAGCAACTCCACCTACACCACTGACTGTTTGAATCCATCCTAACCATTAATCGTTATGAATCAACTTGCCACAATGGTATTGTGCGCCCGGAGGCTTTTAATGATAGGTTTTGCGTCTCAATCGATTCGATTGCCCTCCGTTTGTGGTGCGAAACACTCTCGTGATATCATCTCTCCATCTTCATCAAACTGCTGCACCCTGAAGATCGCACGCCCGCCCGTTTAGATTCAGATCTCAATCGCAGATCCTGGTAACGGATCTGTTCTATCGTTGGAAGACAAAATCAGAGAGAAGAGTCCGCTGGGGCCTGTCAAGCGTTTGAAGGAATCTCGGATCGATGGCACCGATTAGTGGCAACTTTTGTCGATCTCTGTTCTCAAACGGATATTACACCACATTCTCCTTCCCCACGGAAAGTCGCTTAATGGAAATGTCAAACAGTCTTGTACTTGAGCCTAATGAAAACGCACATTCATAATAGTGGAGCTGCGAAGCGGTAGAGTAGATTAGCATTCCTTTGGATTGCCAATAGAGCGTACTGAAGGTGTGAATCGTCGACGCATCATCAATTATCTACAGACAGGCAGGCGCATCAAAGTTTGGCACCACCATCAGGCAGCACCTGCTGTCAAAAAGCTGTCGAAAGCGACGAACTGTCTGATTTGCGACTTCCGTACCAGAGGCACGGACTATTCAATGGGATTCGCGCAGCTGAATGAATCAATATCCCTGCCCGCTCGAATAGGTACCACGCTATAAGCTAATTAATCTCCGATGCAAATAGCATAATAAGCTTAATCGGTTGGAAAGACGTGCTTCTCCCTTAAGGTAAAGGAGAATTTAAGCAATTAATTTATCACGATGATGCACTTAAACGAAAGCCTTCAGCTGGATCATAATGATCAGATATTTAGGCCACTGTTCATTCTTGGAACTTTATTGGCTAAAAACTTTGTGCAAACAAACCGGTATGCAACAAATTTCTTAGCTAAAATTGTTTTCATTGTTGATTTGATAAATGTGTCAACATAGAAATCACAATTATGATTTATTGTATTTGTGTGTTAATTCAAAATCATCTGAAAAAAAAAAACAATATTTCACGATAAAATTATTAACCTGAATCAAAATTTATTTGAATGAAATCTCTTTTTTCCTTTTTTCGTGTTCGCAACCACCATTGAGCGTACATGTTCCTCCAACTGGATAAAAATTTTGTCACCCTTGAGTTTTGGCCAGTAAAACAATATGCGTGAGCTTGTCGTAGCAGGGGTCATGTAAAATGAGTGGACCGAAAATTAGTCACACTTTACATGGTCGGAATGGCTGGACCATTTATCTGTTATAATTGCTGTAGGTAGCGATTATGTTGCTTCAAACACCTCGCTAAACGCACCTCTAAGGGGGTGCTAAAAATGTCGTTGACATCTGTCAATCCGTTGAAAAAAACTTTCCTTCTTTTTGCTCGTGGTTGACTTCAGTCCATATGTATGTTTATAAGTTGACCTTAACAAGTGTTGCTAGATTTTGGTTGACCGATGAACTTTATGCTTTTGACACCATGCAGATTTTATTTAAACGAGGAGGTCGTACTTAAGTTTAACATTTTTAGCTTTCTTCTCCATGGGTCAGATTTTCATGAGGGATATGTATGTAGGTTGTGTGACCCCCTTCTTTAGACCTAGAGCCTACTTTGGTCCTAAAATGCCAAAACTGGAAATGCTTTGATTTCAAAGTAGTCGAAGATTCCTTTGAATTTAGCTACAGTAATGCTGGAAATGCTTCTTTTAGCTGTCATAAATTTAAGATATTCCCATATATCGAGCTCTCATTTTATCTTCATCGTATCAACCGTTATTTGCCATAAAAAAAATTTTGATAGAATTTTCAACATTTAAAAAAATATATTTCCTACTCAGTGGAATAACAACAGTTTAATAAGTGGGAGACATTCTCCCTCAGGGCAGTATATTTTTACTTCTGTTCTTCCTGATTTTCCAGAAGGAAAAGACAGAAAATTTTTTGCTGAAAACACTTTGCTTTCAGCCAAAGATCGAAATTTACGGGTGGTACGTAATAGATTTTAGCTAAATTTAAATTTTTTTGAAACAATTTGAAAATGTGATAAATAACTCCAAAAGCTTCTTAAACTCATCTCAATTCTAAGCAATCGAAAGATTCCTTTTTATTCAACCACGGTACCCTGATACCGTGGTTGAATCAAGGGGAATCTTTCGATTGCTTCGATTCAATAGAATTATTCAAACAAGTAGGCTCACAACATATTTTAGAGTCGAATTATTTTATTTACCCATATATGAACGTGATATATTTTGGACTCACATTTGATCGGACTCTTACTTTTAAAAATCATATTGAAGACTGAAGATATTTATTTGAAGATAAGATAATTGAAGTTGATGTGTGTTCGTTTTTTTTTAAGCTGTTCAATATACGTGTGTTAAAAAAAAGATATTTAATCTAAATGTAATAATATACTTAATCTTTTTATTCTTTCCTTAACAGGGAATCCAGATTATGCCAGAAGAATAAGATGCTTAACTACAAACAGGTGTTCCGTGATCCAGCGATCATGTTTGCAGCTCCGAGTTGGTCTAACAGCTGCCCGACGAGGAAGGAAGACATCCAGAAGATTCAAAACAAAGTTCTTAAAATGATTTTGCGGCTTCCACATTGGCACAGCACCAAAGATCTTCATCAGATTGCGCACATTGAATCGATCGATTAGATGCCAACAAAATTATCTCTATCACAAAGGCAAACCGATGCAGTCTTTCATCGCAGAGATTCGCTCTCTATGCAATTAGTTTAATTTTAGGATAGTTTTTTAGTATTTTTTTTATATTACCAGATAATATATCAAAATACTTCTTTGTTCCCAGCAAATTTAAGTCGAATAAATAATTTTTTAGTGATTAGTCATCTATAGCGCTCTAAACAGTTTATTACTGAACTAAACACCTAATTTAAATGAAATGATGAATCGCTACAAATAAAGATATATTAAAAAAAAATGGAGAGAATTTCGAGAAACGAAAGTGAATAAGCTCAAATATCAATTTTCAACTGTCCAAGCCAGTTATGGGTACTCGTCCAGTACCAAAAGAGCAAAAGTTGAAAATTTTGTTCATTTATATCTTGGTAGATCTATCAATAACGGAAAGCCTATTTGACTTCAACATTTTCAACTAAAAATCCGAGCTTTATCAGGGCATATGTGGTCCAAACATCTCAAGTGGTCTTGTATCATTGATTGGAGGACATGAGCCCTTGGGAGGCGTATATTGAGTACAACTTCAAGGTTTCCTTAATTGATCTTTAATAAATCAATATAGTATAGTATAGTATAGTATAATATAATATAGTAGAGTATAGTATAGTATAGTATAGTATAGTATAGTATAGTATAGTATTTATTTATTTATTTATGATTAAATCAACAGATCATATATTGATCCAAATGATATTTAAAAATCAAGAGACTAACTACAAGTACAAATCTACACTGAACTTAGAACACTAAGAATTCTTCTTCGGAATACAACCTTCGAAACGTCAAAATCAAAATGCTCTGAGAAGCGGTTAAAAGTCTTGATGAAGCCAATTATTGCAGAGTTGGCCCCGTAATTGTTTAGTCTAACAGGAACGAAGAGCTGAAGATCCCGATTCCTCAAACCACGAGGTCGGACGCTAAGTGGAAGAACTTCCAAAAGTGCGGAAGAGTCGATTCTTGATGAAAGCAGATCAGCGACGAAAGAAGCACGAGTGGCGGTCCTGCGGGCTTGCAGCGTGTCGATGTCGATCAGGCGGCAGCGGCTTTCGTAGCTGGGAAGTCGAAAAGGGTCTTTCCAGTTCAAGTGTCGAAGGGCATACCTCAAAAAACGTCGTTGGATGGCTTCGATGCGATCAGAACCGTTTTGATAATATGGGCACCAAACCGCAGAAGCATATTCGAGGATCGATCGAACCAGACTGCAGTAAAGACTTTTCAAGCAGTAGATGTCCTTAAAGTCCTTCGTCATGCGAAAAAGAAGACCCAGGCTTCTGGAGGCTTTGTCAACGATATAATTGGTGTGATTTTTAAAATCCAGCCGCGCGTCGAGGATCACACCAAAATCTTTCACGTGTTGAGCTCGAGAGATTGCATCGTTTCCATGGAAATAAACGGCTGAGAACGGGCGTCGTTTGCGGGAAAATGATATTAGTACACATTTATTACGGTTTAGAGGTAGGCGATTGGCATCACACCAGGAGGCAAAGAGGTTAAACTGGTTCTGCAGGAAGTTCACATCTTCGGAGCCATCGATAGAGTAGTACAGTTTCAAGTCGTCAGCATACGCCAATTTTGGTCCATCGAGGAGTTGCAGCACGTCATTGAAGTAGATTAGGAATACTAACGGCCCTAAATGACTTCCCTGAGGCACGCCTGATGAAGCTGAGAACTGCCTGGAAAAACAGTTACCCGTACGAACTGTCAATTTACGTCCAGTAAGGTAACTGCGGAACCAGCCAATAAGAGATCCGCAAAATCCTAAACGCGCGAGCTTTCCGATGGCAATATCATGGTTCACCTTGTCGAATTCGGCAGACAAATCGGTATAGATGGCGTCAGTTTGGGATTTCTTTGCAAAACTTTCGTGCACATACGAGGTAAAGGTTAGTAAGTTAGTTGTAGTTGAGCGTTGAGGCATAAATCCATGCTGGTCGTTGGAGAGGTTGTGCTTGCAGAACATGAAAATGGGATCTAAAACCACCAATTCGAAAAGTTTGGCTATAGCACACAGAGCTGAAATTCCTCGGTAATTATTAACATCTTTCCTATCTCCCTTTTTATGAACCGGGAACATCTAAGCTTCTTTCCACTGTGAGGGGAAGGTGGCCTGGTCAAGCGAAGCTTGGAAGATAAGCCTGATAGGAGTCAGCAAAGAAGACAAAAAACGCTTCAGGAAGGTAGCTGGTATCCCATCCGGGCCCGTAGAGAAGGAGTTTTTGAGCTTAGTGGCTGCTTTCGAGATGGTTGTGTCCTCGACTGTAATACCGTTTAAAGAAAAGCCCAGTGGTGAAACACTCCTGATGGCACAATTCAGTTGATCGTCGGTTATTGAAGATGTATCAAAGATGCTCGAGAATTTATTGGCAAAGAGATCGCAGATTCCGGAGTCAGAGTTCGCCATGATGCCATCCAGGAACATGCAGGACGGTGTTCCGGTTCATTCCGCTGATTCTTAACGTGATTCCAGAAGGATTTTGGGCTGGCTCTGAATTTGGACCTTACGGCGAGTAACACCCCACCACCTGTGGTCTTTCTGCTGTTACGAGAGCTTCGATCGCAGCGTAACACTGAATAATCGGATCCAAAGATCTGGTCGGAGAGAGTGTGATCGTTCAACCATGTTTCGGTGAAGGTGATAATATCGTAGCAGAAACATGAAGTAGCGAGCAGATAATCAGTCACGCAGGAATTGATACCACCGACATTCTGATAGTAGATGTTGATGAAATCAAGCGGTTCTGATGCCGATCTGGAGCCGTTGTCATTGCCTGGTAAAGCAGGCTGGAGAACCCCTACGCCACAGACGAACTCAGGGCCGAGACGACTGGTGACGCTGGCAGGATTCAGCTCGACTGAGTCGAAGGGTACAGGGGTCTCCGTGAGGCCCGATACGTTGCGTCCCGGTGATGAGAACTCAGTACCAATCGTGATGATCGTGGGGGGCGATGAAGAACATGTTGGAGTACTAGCAAGCACAGCTTGGTGATAACCAACGAATGATGTACTGTTGGGCTGCATCCCGGGGTCGAAGCCAATGCCGCTGGGACAGAACCTCCAGGGTGAGGTAGAAAATCGATAAATCTGTCGAAAGGCAGAAAAACATCAGGCGCAGGAAGCGCTCTCATGTTCGATGAATACTTGCCTGTAAGGGCAATCTAGGAAGCCTCATCACCACAGACGAACTCAGGGCCGGGACGACTGAAGACGCTGGCTGGAAACGTCGCGACAGAGACGAAGGGCTCCGAGGTCCCCAAAGGGCCAGATTTGTAGCGTCCCGGTGATGGAACCCGTGATGCGGCAGCCATAAGATCAGACTGGAGGATCTCGTCACAACAATCGAACTCAGGGCCGGAACAACTGAAGATAAAAGCGGGAAGCAGTGCGACTGAGTCGACGGGCTCGGATGTCTCCGTAGTACTGGCTTTGTTGCGACCCGGAGAAGAAACCCTTGGAGACCCTGGCGGGTTCAGTTCGGACGAGAAACACGAAAATTTAATGAAGATACTAAAAGCATTCGATGTCGAGGCCATCGAAGGCCCGCTGTCGGAGAACGTTGAGTCTACGGTTGTGGCGGTCAATGAAGCGGCGTGACTGGAGTTGTCGAACCACCTGGAGTTGACCTCATCGACGATCTGGGTGGCAGCGTGACAGCTGGAGTTATCGAGTTTTTTGTTCCCATATACTCGAATTCCCGGAATAGAATCCCTGCTGGCCGAGTCCTCGGGGAAAGTGCAGCGTCCTTGAGCTTAGGATCCACACCAACTTTGAATGAAATGGACCTAAGAGACGTCAACATCCTTGCGAACCAGGAGATGAACCTCGGCAGAGTCGCATTGAAGACATTCCATGGCAAGCTCTTCGATGCCTTTAGCTGTGACATTGTTTTGTAGTGTCGCCAGATAAACCCAGAATTTTTTTTTCGGGAGGAGCGACCGTTGCAATAGTTTTCACGGTGGCCTTTTTTGTACCCACACAAGGTGCCAGAGTCAGATTCTCGACTCGTCGTCTCTTATTCGTTGGAGTTGGAACGCTGGGCCAAAGGGAAGAGATACGGGGGGCGGGGTTGTTGTTGGTCTGCGCTTTTAAACATTTATCCAGCTTTGAATTCATCGCGGCTAATTCCAATTTCAGCTCCGATACCGAGGAAGCTTGACTTTTTCGAAGGTCTGCTATCAGTAACTCGTAGCAAGCCAAAGAGCGACGAAAGAAAGAGTGCTTCAGTAGTTCGCAACACTCGTCGCAGACCCAAAGCAAATTTCTATTGTCGGCCTTAGATTTTAGGTGCGATGAAAGCAACCCAGCGCATTTCAAGTGGAAAGCTAAACTGCATAGGCCTTGGCAAATGATGCTATTCGTGGTGCTTGTTGGCTTGGCGCACTTATCACAGGCCATTTTGTTTGATGATATGGACGTAATAAAACGAAAATGATAGCCAATTCAAGGTACCTTATATTTTGACTAGAATCAAACAGCCCGATTTTGTTCAGTGCACAGCAAAACAAAATAAACAACAAGAGTAGCGGCGTGTAGAAACCGAACTTTCGGCGAGGGATTCACGGCACGGAGAGGGCAGATCGGTGAATATTCCAATATACGCGGCACTACCAGCACGAGAAAGTTGCACAGGACACGGGCGGAACGGATAAAACCGAAGAGTTCACGGTGAAAAAACAGTAAAAACGGAGCAAAGTAAGTACACGCTATACGCAAATCACCAATCAAAGTTTGGTCAAAGTATAGTATAGTATAGTATAGTATAGTATAGTATAGTATAGTATAGTATAGTATAGTATAGTATAGTATAGTATAGTATAGTATAGTATAGTATAGTATAGTATAGTATAGTATACTATAGTATAGTATAGTATACTATAGTATAGTATAGTATAGTATAGTATAGTATAGTATAGTATAGTATAGTATAGTATAGTATAGTATAGTATAGTATAGTATAGTATAGTATAGTATAGTATAGTATAGTATAGTATAGTATAGTATAGTATACTATACTATAGTATAGTATAGTATAGTATAGTATAGTATAGTATAGTATAGTATAGTATAGTATAGTATAGTATAGTATAGTATAGTATAGTATAGTATAGTATAGTATAGTATAGTATAGTATAGTATAGTATAGTATAGTATAGTATAGTATAGAATAGTATAGTATAGTATAGTATAGTATATAGTATAGTATAGTATAGTATAGTATAGTATAGTATAGTATAGTATAGTATAGTATAGTATAGTATAGTATAGTATAGTATAGTATAGTATAGTATAGTATAGTATAGTATAGTATAGTATAGTATAGTATAGTATACACCCTTATTCTCGTTTTCGATCGAATGACATTCGTTCGAAAGTTTCGCAATATCGCATTCTTGTTTTCGTTCGAACGAATGAGAATAGTTCGATCTTTCGAACATCGTTTGAACGAACAAAACGTTGCATTCCCGTTTTCGTTCGAACGTATTTTTTCTATGGGCTGACAAACGCGAGTCTGATACTGCGAATCATGACCGTTTGAAGCAATTATTGAAATTAAAACCGGTTGTTGGATAGAAAATTGGTCCAAAATACCCAAATAAATGTGAGCCAGTACCACGAAATCAAATGCTTCAAAATAAAATTTGGGAAACGAAAAAATATATATTTAGTTTCAAAAATTAATCGTTTTCCTACCTTTCCCTCTTCCTCTCGGCGGGAATTTTTCAGCTCTCGACTGAAAACGCAAACTTAGCGCATTTAAAGGAAAGGTTTGTGAAGTTGGGCGATGAAGGTTTTGTTTAGCAGTTAAAAATAATAATTATTTCAAGGATTAAATTTTTTATTCATATTTTAATCATTTATCTGTTTGAAACCTAATTTCAAACTTCCCTTGTTCCTCTCGGCGGGTGAAATTTTAGGCATCAGCTGCCGCACAACCACCACCGGCTGCTATTGAGAAAGTTTTTGGCGTCCAAATAAAAACGAGCTCTTGGGTGGACCCGGTAAAAAAATCATTGCAATGCAGCCAAGAACCCCTGCTGCAAACAGCCTTCTTGAATGCTGATTTTCTGCTTCCGGCTGCTTCCTTTGCCAATTTTCTCAAACATTTCTCGCCGCTGGCCAATAAATCAATAATCACGATTAAAAAATCACCGCAATGGAACTGCTCTGTTTACGTTCAATTGACTGACGAGAAACGTCATCCGAGCTTCGAAATTTCAAATTTGATCGGGTAACACTAACTTCGAACGTATCGCGTTCGAACGAAAACAAGAATGACTTTTTCGAATTCGTTCGAAAGTATTCGTTCGATCGAAACTCAGATACGCCGTAAACAAGAATAAGGGTGATAGTATAGTATAGTATAGTATAGTATAGTATAGTATAGTATAGTATAGTATAGTATAGTATAGTATAGTATAGTATAGTATAGTATAGTATAGTATAGTATAGTATAGTATAGTATAGTATATTATAGTATAGTATAGTATAGTATAGTATAGTATAGTATAGTATAGTATAGTATAGTATAGTATAGTATAAATAAGACGCTCTCCCACCACACTAATTGTTATTTTTAACTTGAAAAACATCTCAAAATAGAAGCTATCGTACTGGATCGAAGTTTTTGAAAAGAAAAAGTAACTCTTAGGGATGTTGAAAAGCGTTGCTTCTGTCATATTCAATCAAATGTGTATGAAGCACTGTAGTGGAAATGCAAGGTGAATATAGTGATGAGGAGTCTAAAGAGGGAGAGGAAGAATTTTTCTATACTTATCGACGGTAATGTGATTGTTGATGATAAAATTGACATTTTGAGCGAGAATCTAGATGAATCCATACTTAAACGATACAGCAGGACAAATACATTCTTTAGCAAAATAATGACCCAAACAATGGAGCGTGGTAAAAAGCAGCTTTCTGTTGATCTATGTACTCGGCTCAGACCAAACGTGTGGCCATCCCTTACTCCAAAATGAATTCTATTAAAAGCTTGTGGACGTTTTAGTACAAATAGGTGAAAAAATGAGGTTTGGAATAAATAAAAAAAATGGGCTATTTTACTGTCTATTTCATGAACATGCTGGACACCAAGCTTTCTCGTTCAAAATTCAAGGTTTTAATTCTATGAAATAATGATTTTTCGTTCACTTTGTCCTGTCTGAGTTAAGGTTTGATAACCCTCATTGAGTTTCAAAGAAATTTAAGAGAATGAATTTAGGGAAGCTTTAGTTTTAAGATGTTTTTAAATAGTTAACGACATAGCAAGACATAGTTTTTACCATGGTGGACTTGGCAATATATTAATATTATAAAGGCCATTCATAAACAAACAATTTGAAGTTCACTACCATGAGGAACAAACAAACGTTCCGGGTTTAACTTTTCTCACCACGAGCAGCTCAAAGCAGCCAAATGCAACTGCAAGTCAAAGTCCTTTGAAGCGTACAGCTTCAACATGGCAGAGAAAAAAAATATAAACAACAACCAGCAACTGCAAATTGACCCTTTGGGGGAAGTTTTTCTTGGCTGCAAAAAATCGCAAAGCGCTTTATTCGCGATCCTCTCATCGCGAGGTGTTTTAGTTTTAAACCCTAATCATCGGCCTAGGTAGGTAAACTACTAGCGGATCTCGCTCTCGTTGTATGGCGTGGGCTGGTTGGCTGCCTGAGCCACTTGACGGATTGAGGGTGTAGGTATTGATCCTCCTAGCTAGAGGGTGGTTCGCTCATGTACGCTCTCGTTCATGGGTTGAGCACATGTTCAGAGGTACCTTCTTCGATGTTCCTAGAACACAGATTGCACCTGTGCGATAGTATTGGTGTTTCGTAGTCTGACTCCGGTGGGGTGCAAGAGAGCATTTTCTCACCCCCACGCGACACGCGGCATGTCAAGTCAGGCGAGATCTCTGTGTGTTTCTCCCTTTTTCCGTTTGGATATTGTTTTCGTGCGCAGTCGACTTATTAATGATAATCTGTATCTTTTCTTTTAGTTTTTTTCCCTGCATATTATAATTCTACCATCTATTGGCTACTGCTAGTCGATTCTGAACGCAAGATCCGTGTGAGAGCGGCGCGAAATTCTTTCGAGGGTTTGTATTTTTTCGAGCTGCCTGCCTATGTCGGGTATATATTACGAACTGCGATCCTCGAAACCGTATCATATTGTTTTGTGACTTTCAGTGATCAAGATCATCTAGGATACTTCGAGTGTGCTCCGGCCCAAAAAGGATTTTTGCCCAGAGTTCGTGTCTAGTTGCCAGTTGTGTTTTACCAAAGCATCAAAACGAGAATCATGAAATTTGTAAGTGATAGAGTGCTTCTTGTAAAGGACTTTTAAAATGGACTGTCAGTGGGAAAAACTATAATCAAGGAAGGATACTGAAGAATGAAAATACTTGCAGCAGTGAAACTCAATACAGTGAATCAACTTTAAAGTTTAAAAAAGTGAATTCAGATATCTGCGAATCCAAAACTTTAGTGATGTGTAAAGAAAAATTCCATAATGTATAATTTTATTCAAAAGTTACCATTAGTGGAAAAGAATATCTCTTATTGTCTTACTTCAATCTTATAAATCCCATTTGAAAAGCGTGGGAATTCAGATTTTATTGCAATTTCTGTATGTTTAATTTTTTTCTCAAAATTCGGATTTTTCTTGTAAACAAACTGAATAAGAGATTTTTTCAGAATGCAATATTTATCATAATTTAAAAAATCAAAAACTTGTAAACAATTGATTGAAACATTTTCAAATAACTAATTATTTAGAAATTTGAAATTGCGGTTTTCCACAATTTTTCCACGGTTCAGAATCAACAACCCAAGTTTTATTAGATTCCTCAAAGCCCTTATAAAACCAAAACTTTATTTAGAAGCCTGCTTTAAAACTTTAAATGTTACTTGGGAAATTATAAATAAACTAAAAGGTAGCATGGAAGGATGGGTTCGAAAATTTTAAATGTTATAACTAATACTAAACAATAAAAGTGTTGGATTTAAATAATTAAAGCTAGAATCGAGGGATAAACCTTATTCCACATTCAACTCTACATATATTGATATCTATAAGTAACATTTTAGTATCAACATGATTCTTAAGATTTAAAAATCACAATAAGCCTCGAGTTGTACGCATTAAACTGGTTTCATAAAATCTGAATAAGGCTTGCAAAACAGAACTTTTTTTGTACAAGATTCAAACTGTACATGAGACTAAAATAAACATTAAATAGCCTACAACTTTTTCCAAGAAATCATTCAATCAAAATTTATTTAAAGGTGGATTATTGAAAACAAATAAACATAAACAAAAAGTTCATTTACTCTAAGTCTGCCATGAACTAAGTGAATTGGAGGAATTGTGTGAGACTGAATACTGTATAAATGAATACTTTGGAACTATTCCATAAAAAAGTGGCTGTGGATCATTGAGGTCAGAACGAATTTTGCATCTTTCTTTAAGTAAATATTGGAGTTAAACATCATCAGTAGTTAGGGAAAGTTAAATATAATTCGAAACACAAATAAAAAAAGAATAATTAGGGCAGAACCTTGTATGTAATGTTTTAACAATCTTTATTTAGAAAAATCGGAAAATCGAGTTTTTTCAAAGCAAAAATCGGAAAAAAAATCACGAATGCGAATATTTGCCAAAATCACATCATAAATTTTTTTTTGGGGTTTTAGGAAATTTCAAGGGGATAGGGATTGATGACAAAAACAATTAATGCCAAAACAAACATTTTGGCCTTAAATCTATTTTCTAGTAATATTTTTTTTAATCTTTGAATCATTTTTGAAATTTTACAATTTAAAAAAAGTTACTTTAGTTTTTATTCTATGTGTTTACGAATAACGGATCGAGGATCTAAAACAGTTCTGTTTACTTAACTTTTGCATTTAAAATAAATGGTTCTCTCTTTAAATTTGCGGTACCAATTTATCCATATATTTCCAATCTTCTATTTTTTCATGGCTCATTAAGTTAAAGTTTTTTAACAAAATTTAACCTCAGAATGATTTAATAAAATTCATTTTGAACCCGATAATTAGGTTTGTTGCGTTGAAAATACTAAAATTTTACATTGAAAATTTTTGTTATATAATCTTAAAAGATTTTGGCCTGACTCCTGAATTTTCAGGTGCTATGTGCCTCTTACATTGTTAACATCTTAAACATGATACTGTTGAATTGAGTAAAAAAATAAATCCAATTTAAATACTGTTTTGCAAAATATTTGAAGTATACTTATTGAGAATAAGATACCTTGAAATGATAATAAAAAACTGATTGAGCTTTGAGCCTTATGAAACTTTTGCCAGTACTCCATAAAATGTTTTAAATATCATTTTTGTAGATTCTTCGAGTAAAACTCAATAGATCATATCGATGTTATCGACATTGAGGAGCCAACATTACAGTTGAGATTAGTATGACAACATTTGTTTTCTAATTAATAACTTTTTCTTTAAATAATGAAAGAAAAATATTCTATTAATAATAACTTTTTTTCTATTCTTTTTGATAGGAGTTTAACCCGTTAAGGTCATTCTTCCTCGATTAACAATTACGACATTTATTTAGCCGACCAATTAAGAATACTTTGGTACTTTCTACTCTTATTGAGTAAAACTAAATAAACACAGATATTATTTGTTTATAAACTGTGCATGCCTGTAGAAATATCTAAAATTAACTTGAAAACTTTAAATGTATTTCGAAAAAATTAAAATTTGAAAACAGAAAAAATAAAGCAATTTATTACAAATCAAGATAATAAGTATCTTCAGAGATAACATTCAACTCCAAAACAACATTCCAAATAATTATATTTTTCAATAAGGGAAAAATATTATTTCAAATATATAGCTGTAATTTTTTTCACTGAATTTAAACTGTTTAAGTTGTCAATAATCTGAGAGAACACACCGTAATTACTGAATGAATTGCTGTATAATTTTTTTTAAACATTGCACAGTGGTCCAGGACGTAACTTTATCGTGACAAAATTTAATACGAGGATATTATAAGAGATAGACAAAAGGTGTCTCCAGCAAAAATGCTTATCAAACCATGCGCTCTAGTTACCTTAAATCAAATATAGGGGAATGTCATTTTTGCATGATTTACACATAAAAACTTGTTCTAGTGAACAAATATAGCCGAACTATTTTCTACAAATTTCGTAAGTTGTAAGAGATTTTTTAGAAACACTTGTTCTTTTTAAACTGTCATATCTCGGAATGTTTGCAAACCAAAAAAAAAATTATCGACGGCATTATTTAGTTCAACTATCATATATATGATTGTGGAATGATGGGTGATGGGTTATTTTTTAAACTCGAGAAAAAAAATTCAAAATAAGTTAATTTTCAAAGCATATTCACATTTTTCAAGACCCTTTGAATAATAACATCCCCATTTCTCGTGCAAAAGTCGGATTTTCATCATTTTGTTATTGTCTGAGTTCACGGCGATGCTTTAATAGCGATTTAGCATATTTGGTAAAATTTAAAAAAATAATTGAAAATAACTTATTTTTTCATATTTTTTTAAATTTTGAAATTTTACAAATTTGACTAAAAGCGGAAAAAAAAGGTGATAAATCACTATTATAGCATCACACCGGTCTCAGACAATAACAAAATGATCAAAATTCGTCTTTACACGAGAACTGAGGATGTTCTATTTCAATTTCACAGGGACTTTAAATGTGTGAATTTGTACCGATTTTTTTAATAACCTATCCCTCATAATTTCACAGTCAAATATTTAATATTTATGCCGTCATAAAATAATTTTTTTGGTTTGCACCAATCCGAGATATAACAATTTAAAAAGAACAAAATTTTGCTAAAAAATCCCTTGTAACTTACGAATGCCTCCAGATACAAGTTTGCACTGTGGCAGAAAAATGTGCGAATTTTTATTTCAAACAAATGTCAAGAAGACATTTTTATTGTATGAGTTCATTCACAAAAGTCAGAGTCAGAATACTGTTTTTTTTTTCGAAACACCTTAACATTTCAATATTAAAAAAACCTCAACTCGCTTACGACTCTTCATATGCAAGCTCAAATTTAAGAGACAAAATTAGCTGTAACAAGTTTTCAGAGCAAACAAGCAAACAGCAAACTTTGAAGGTTTTCAAAGAGGATTGAAAAAGTGGAAAGTAGGGAAAGGTAGAAGGACACTCTTATTGCAGAGATCTGAGAATGGAATATACGCCATTTCAGCATATCACGGCAGAGGGGCCCTAATACTTTGTTCTTTCTAGGTCTGAATTTAAAAAAAAAATCACTTTGATCTTGGGAAAATTTACTTTCGTATATGATTCAAAAGTACGGATAATTTGTTGAATATTATATAAAATTAGGAATGTTATAGTTTCCCTCAGAATCATGTTTGGAATTACAGTTACAGTTACAGTTGATACAAATTTAGGCTTAAGTACACTTTATCCTATTGGTATACATTAGGGTGGCAGCCAAATGGGTCAGGTCGAATTTTGAAAACCGAACATATACATTTTGTAGATTGACCCAAAAAAACAGACCTGTGCTAAATTTCACCACGATCAGATTTGATTTAGGGGTGCACTTAATGTTTCGGATTTTTTTAACTTAAAAAATTACCCAAGAGGGGGCCAAAGGAAATCGGGTAAAATAACAATTTTAATGTTGAGGCCAAATTATATAAATACATAAAACATTGAAATCTGTTGTTACCTCCATGCTTCCGAAAATCAATCATTTTCACTGAGCCATGCTTGACTACATTCAGAGCCAAAAAATCAAAGCAGTCAAATTTTCCTTCTTCAACCAAATCATACAAACAATCATGCATGACAACGACGCTTCTGTATTTGAAACACTTTTGCGATACATGATGAGATAAAAAAGGACGCAGACTATCAGCAACGAACGTCTCGATGCTGATTTCCTTCCCCTAACGACTTTCAACCTTTAGGATCATAACTGATATGTATCAGTTCTGAGCGATCTATGTAGGCTATCAGATGATTTTTTATTTTTCGTTTTGCCTAGAAGGACAAAATCATGACTAGGTAACCGCAATGAACTGTCCAGCATGTGCTACAGCTTTTTTGAACATGTGGTCCTGGTATTTATTCAGATTTTTCCTTTTGAAACATTAATGATCGTCTATCAATAACGAGCATTATCAACAATGATGCGAGGATAGACGTTCGGGAATGATTGAGGGAGCGACGTTCAAAATGTATCACCAAGTATGTCGATCACCGTCGATTAGCCACGTGACGAATAGCAACGGTAGCCTCCGGTGGGGCATGGTATATCTTCTTGTATCAAGTTAGTGTTGATTTTCGACATATATTCAATGGGTACTTTTACCACGTGCGTATCACAGCACTCGGAGGTAGCATCATTCTAGCTAGAAACCATTCCTGATTGCTTTTCTTGAGCGATTTTCCGACCACTGCACAGTGGTCCAAAATGCGAAAAACGTGATCGTTGCTTATAACTTTTTTAGGTCACATTTTAGCATATCGGTGTCTTGGGAGAAGTTTGTTTGTAAAATCAGCTCTATAATAAAAAACTATTATTTTTCTGATTAATCCCCCTACAAGTGAGATAAAATTTCTAACTTCTCTGTTATAGGTTTTAGCTCTTTGATGTCTTGGACAAACTTGTTTAAAATCAAATTTTATACAACTTTGTCTCAGATGCCAAGTTTCTAAAATAATTATTATCCGAGATATCGGCCAAATAAGAAACTTAACCCCTAAAAATCTGTTTTTTAATAATAACTTTTTTCAGTAAATTTTAAGTTTAATAAAATGTTCCACAAAGTTGTTTGTCTTACTAAAATACACCACTTTGTTGAACATTTCAAGTTTGTAAAATGTGATACTGCAGAGCTATGTTAAAAATATTACCGAAAATAGGGCTTTTTCACGCCTTATTTTACAAACACCGGGCAACATCGGGCAGCCCGCTTTAGATGCAAAATAAAGTCGAAGATTTCGTCTACAAGATGCAGGTACAATCGTCAGTATCCACTTGTATCCAAGCGAGATACATCAATTTTACTTTTCCATGTTTGCATTAAAAACAACGATTTCTATGGAAGCACATACAGCGCATTCTACTAGGTACGTGTGTTTTCTTCTAGCTTTTCCCTGCGCTATGTCAGAAGCAAAGGTTTGGAAGCGCATTTGTATTATTAGCATCTCCAGCTTGTAGAGGATATCTATTTCAATTGAACACACAATAACCTGTACTAATAATACAAATGCGCTTCCAAACCTTTGCTTCTGACATTGCGCAGGGAAAAGCTAGAAGAAAACACACGTACCTTAAGTAGAATGCGCTGTATGTGCTTTCATAGAAATCGTTGTTTTTAATGCAAACATGGAAAAGTAAAATTGATGTATCTCGCTTGGATACAAGTGGATACTGACGATTGTACCTGCATCTTGTAGACGAAATCTTCGACTTTATTTTGCATCTAAAGCGGGCTGCCCGATGTTGCCCGGTGTTTGTAAAATAAGGCGTGAAAAAGCCCTATTTTCGGTAATATTTTTAACATAGCTCTGCAGTATCACATTTTACAAACTTGAAATGTTCAACAAAGTGGTGTATTTTAGTAAGACAAACAACTTTGTGGAACATTTTATTAAACTTAAAATTTACTGAAAAAAGTTATTATTAAAAAACAGATTTTTAGAGGTTAAGTTTCTTATTTGGCCGATATCTCGGATAATAATTATTTTAGAAACTTGGCATCTGAGACAAAGTTGTATAAAATTTGATTTTAAACAAGTTTGTCCAAGACATCAAAGAGCTAAAATCTATAACAGAGAAGTTAGGAATTTTATCTCACTTGTAGGGGGATTAATCTGAAAAATAATAATTTTTTATTATAGAGCTGATTTTACAGACAAACTTCTCCGAAGACACCGATATGCTAAAATGTGACCTAAAAAAGTTATAAGCAACGATCACGTTTTTCACATTTTGGACCACTGTGCACTGGTTACCTCGAAAACCAAATTTTGCCAAAAATCAACATTCTGGGACCTATTCCGTTTTTTTGAAAACCGCAAAAAATTACGATTTTTTTGATTTTCTGTGGTCTTCCCCTTTTGTGAATTTTGAAGGTAAAAAAATCGAAACTTTTAGTGCAAAATGTATATTGTCGGTTTAGGAAATTCGATCATGGAATTTTTCCCATTACCATCACCATCGTACACAGCATTTTTTTTTGCTGGACACCAGCAAAATTTTGCAGGTTTTTGTTCTAAAACTTTCCTGCAAAATTTCAAGAAATTTGAATTGCTGGAAAAAAACAGCAAACATCAATGCTGGTTTCCAACAGTTCAAATTACTGGAAACCAGCTTTTTCTTTCATAGCAACCGGCTGTATTTGGTATCAAATTTTTATTTCAATTCAAAATTAATATTTAAACACTGGCTGTGCATATGAAAAGCAATAACTAACAATTATTTTTGACTGTTTTTCAATAAGTGATGTTTTTATTTTCAGAAACATGATTTTTTTTCCTATATACGAATACCGGCTCACGGGGTTGTAGCTTTGTGCCAAAATGTTGAACATTCGCCACCTGAAAAAACAAATTTGATTAGTATCTTTCATGGAATATCTACCAGTCCAATTAAAACTCACCCTTTACTTGATGTCTGGTTGTTAGAATATAGAGGAAAATGAAAATAATTGTATTAGATAATCTAACCAAAATTTGGAAAGGTGGCACACAGTCAAAAACTGAACTTTATCGGATCACTTTTTTCTATTAAACTTAAAAACTTTATATTTTACTAAGATATCCCCAGTTTTGCAACTCATTATCTTGAATACTGAACACACCACAGACATTCCAAGTAACCAAAATTAACATATTTACTTGAATGAAAGCATTGAAAGTTACATATTGGCTGACAAAGAGAATCTACTGCCCAATTCCCCTTAGTGAACTTTATGTACTCATTAAAGAACTTCAAAGTTGCAAAAGTGATTAACATGTACGTTGTATGTGAATTGTTTAGCCCAATTTCCATAAGTGAACTATATGTACTCATTAATGAACTTGAAAGTTGCAAAAGTGATTTATAAGTACGTTGTACGGCACTAAAGTCACATAAAAAGCACAAAAGTGCTCAAAACGGAATTTGATAAGTAACAAAAAGTGCATTGAGGTGCTTTCAAAACCCAATCACCACTTAAAGTTTTAGTTTTAGTAAGAACAACATCTAGGCGTGGTCTTGTGGTAGCGTGCTCGATTCTCACCATGAAGGTCGGGGTTCGATCCCCAAGCCGGGCAAGCTTTTTTCCAATAAGTATTTTGGTAATTGAGTTACCATTTTGATGCGAAATATGTAGAAAATGTAGAAAATTGGGCAATTGAGCAATTTGTCGAGTTTGGAATCCGGCGCGTGGCATCATGGCGGCACCATGTACAGAACATAGTAAATAATCAAGAGAAGGTGATATGAACCGATGCCAAGCGTGCAGTTGAGATAGAGAGAGATTTTTTGCTCATTTTACGATTTTTGAATAGTTAATTAAAAGGCCACTGGAAGCTGAATAGAAGATCATCAAGAATTGTTTTGAAACTAGAAAGTATCAATAAGAACTTAAATTTTGAGCTACATAGAACGTACTTCATATCAATGATGCGGCTGAGTAAGCGTTTTTGTATCTGTTTTATGGGACTTTTGGTTGCTTAGGATCAGACTTTGGAAAATTGAAAAATTTCTATGATGAAGAAAAAAATTTAAATAACATATATTTTCATGGAAAAGATTTTTTCATGGAAAAGATTTTAAGTACACCAAATGAGAGTTTATAAATGCTTTCATTTGAACGGTTCAAAACTTTTACACAATAAATTTATCTATGCTAAAAAGGCGTAAAAAACATTTTTTTTTTTCAAAAATCAAAAACTCATAAGCCTGGTCACAAAAAGTCCCGCATTGCCCCATACTCTTTTTTTTTTCAAGATCTAGTTTCAGGTCCTATAAATACAATAGAATAGTTGCCAGGCACCCCAAAGCACCGTTTTTAGAGTTATAGTCAAATAAAGCTGGAAATATCATGCAAATGGATAATTTTCACCTATTAGTTAGTATATATTCAAAAAATTGGTTGCGGATTTGAGTTTCATGAAATGTTTTGAAAATATTTATCATTCAGTTATCAACTAGTCCAATAAACTGCTTTCAAAAGAATTAAGAAGTAGAGTCGAAAATAACACCAATAAACCTACTTTATAGATTGTTTTTAAACAATTTTTGTAAGATTAATTTAGATAAATTCTTACAAAAATTGTTTGAAAACAATGAAAAAGTCATTTTTTTAATTTTCAAAAATTTTAAAAGAATCCAAAACACAAAATAATACTTTTTGCAACCTCATTGTATGGAACTGACCCATGCCATGCTTCAAAGTATGGTTTATTGCCCTTAAAACAACTTGATAACAGCATATACTTATATCTTGTTGCTTTCAAACTTGGGCTCTAAAAGTACTGCCAACACCCCTGCACAAATTCATCTTCTATTCTCCGTCCGCTCGATAGTTTCCGCCTTCAATTCAAACTCATCACCCCGCGATCAACTACCGCTCCAAGCGTTTGATCTCATCCCAACCGCAGTTCAAACTAGAGGCTGAAACTAATTAAAATTTTCCAACAAAATCTGTGTAGCTACGCCCGCGATGCGACATTGCACAAATTGCGCATTTGAATCTTCTCGTGGCATCTTCGAGCAGCAATCTCCTACGAGACGAGCTAAATCAACGATTGCCTCGAATCAACTCTGCAACCTCAAACCGATCTTGATTCAAACAAACTGCCCGAGAGGCCCACTTATCGCTAATAAAATCTTACAATTTATTTTCGAAGATTCGCTGTCATTGCAAAACGTTTTTCCCGCACTGTGAGAGGTTGACTGATTTAATGATATGATAAATTTTTGCTTTGCCTACTTTCAGGTAATTGTAGTCGCTATCGCTGTTGTGGCAGTGTCCGGCCAAATCCGACCGGGACCAGGTGGACCCTTCCCGGGTCCTATTAGACCAGCTCCTTATGGTGGACCGGAAGCTGGAGCTGTTATCCTTAACCAAGTTTACGAACCAAACCCAGATGGTTCTTACATCTACAGCTACGAAACCAGCAACGGAATTCGTGCGGAGCAGCGAGGTTTCCTGAAAAATCCAGGAACTCCAGGAGAAGCTCAGGTCATGCAAGGATCTTACTCCTACACCGGACCTGATGGCGTTGTCTACACGATCAACTACATCGCCGACGAAAATGGATACCGAGCAGAAGGTGCTCACATCCCATCGGCTCCCCGATACAACCCACGATTCCCTGGCCAAGGTCCATTCTAGATCAAGGAGTGGGATGACATTCCTAGCGCCAGTTACCCCCAGATGATACTTACTGCTAACTAGTTTCCACGTGTAAAGCTTTACTTTTTTGCCCCCACTTTTGTACAGCAACTAGCCAAACCTCAAGAGCGCAATCGTGATTAGCTAAGCTCGACTCTTCTCACTGACGATTACAGACAGCATCGGTAATCGTCAGAACGTTAAGTGATTACGACCATTCCCCTTTTTTCCGATAGCTTCTAAGTGTTGCTACTCCTCCTACTTCCGAATCGCGTGACATCTCGCTCCACGATCCCACGACTCATCATAGGTGGTCGATCCTCCCTTTTTTTCTCCAGATCAAATCGCTTCGTTCCCAGCTAACTGAACAGCAATCTGCCATTTTCATTCAGCTCTCCACTGACTGTGTGCATGAATCATTCTCTGAACGTAATTTATTTCTTCTGCTTAGTTTTCCCGCCCATACCCTATACCTACACCCATCCCAGCATCCTCACTCACCCATTGTGTTTGTACAGTAATGACATTAACAGCACCCTCAAACGATAAATTGTGATTATTATGTGTGTGTAAAAATATAAATAACTATACGTAAAAATACTCTTTGTTTGTTGTGATCAAATAAGCCATTTTTGCAGTTACATTATGTATACCCAAACGAGAGCAAGTTTGAATTGAAATGAACAGAATAAAGCAACCGCCCAAAAAGAAGGGGCTTTTCTTGAAACCAAAATCATCGTTCTGTGAGTTTTTCCCGCTAACCCAGAAACCTTTTTCCCTGCGGAGACGCGCCACCGAAACTGACCTTTGAAGAATCCATAAAGCTCCCTCCTCGGGGTCTCGCCCACCGCAGAATTACGGCCATCAACTGTAACACCTCGGGGCGAGGAATCGCAGTCACAGTTCGCTACACCGGTCGGCTTGATTTTCGCGTTGCGGTTTCACGTTGCCTTTTTTGGAAAAGATTCGGATTCAAACATGACATCAAAATTACTCCTTTTGTTATAATTTATCTTAAATTTTCCTCTCCCAAAAAAAATTTTTTTTTTTTCAAATATCTAATCAAATAAATTTGGATGGGTTAAAAAAGAGCCAATTCTGTTAAATAATCTACTATATATATATGTAATGTATACATCCAAAAGACTTATTTATGGATGTTCATTGTAATCATTCGAATACTCAATTCAATGAATCATAGGGAAATAATTTTGTAATCAGCTTATGGATGCATCAATAATCAAACGTGAATCAATCAACTATCGCTCAGTTCTACTTGCAAGCGATAATGTAAAAAAGTACAGTCTTCTTGCGAAATATTTTGAACTACAATTTTTTTTATTTGTCGGAATGGAGAAAATTTTTGTTTTCAGGCTGCGCAATATTATCAAAATATTCTGAACAATAACAAGCTATCGTAAACTGGGAAACTTTGATAACTATTTTTACTGATTATTGAATAATTGATAAGGGGTTGCTTTTTTGTAACACCTAAAATTTTTAAAACACTTATTGTAGTAAGGAGCATATCGAAATATATTTGTTTGCAGAATATTCAAACGACATTAGTGGCGAATATTACAATGAACATTCAAACAAGGTAGTGCCGAGAGCCATATTGGATTTTTTTTATTGGGACGTCACAAAAACGATTGCATCGAAAATTTATACGAGAATGGCAGAAATGTCAGAGGAAAACACGTTTTAGAACGAAAATGAATTCCAAAGGCTTCTTTTTGATTATGCTATGATGTTTGTTGGTATTTTGAAGTAGGTATTATTAATATTTTCCTATTTTATTATTGAATGCAGTGTCATCTTGAAGCTTAAACGTGCAAAAAGAATATAGAATCAGCTTTCAAAAGATCTAGCTGGTAGTATTTGAATGTTCAACTGATTGTCATGATTTTTATCCAACCGGTAATATACAATTCTTATATAGAACAATTAACATCATTAAATGATTATTTACTTGGTTGTGGTTCACAAAAATGCCAGTAAAAGATTGTGGTTTTGCTAAAAAAAAAGTTTTTTTATTACTACCTCTTAATAAGAAGTTTAAACTGAACTGACTTGAATATTGTCATGGTAGGTTTTGAATTCGTTCTTAAGTGTTGCAAATTTAAGTTGGGAAAATGCACATATTTTCGAACTTTAAAAGTCTATTTTATAGAAAAATTTCTTGAAAGCCCAACTTTTTAATTACCGATCTTGAAGAACAAGAATCTTCCTTGAACAGCATGCCTTCAAAGTGGAAAATTTCTAACAGATTTTTCAAATTATCGTCGAAAAAGTTTCCTAGTAAATAAGCAATTTTTTTGTGATTGTAACATCTCAGTCTTTACCAATACTAAAGCAGGGCTGCCTTGGCCCTACCTTCTTTCTTGCTTATATTTAATGTTTATCTCAAAGCACGATTTCATGTTTCGGGAAAACCCGTATTTTTGTTGGGAAAATTTCAACAAATTTAGTATGTACATTAGAGTGAGTCGATTTGAGGTCATTTTTGAATTTCTCAAACCCTGGGGCACAGATGAACAGATTTACAAGCTCGAACAAAAAATCTTCAGAAAGTTGTTTAAAATTTCCAGAGCTTTATTTTAAAGACGCCGTTAAAAATGACGAAAAAAGTGCTATCTATTGCTAGATTTCTAACTTTTGAACGGAGCAGTAGATGGCAATGTTTCTAGATAGCTCTTTTCAAAGTAACAATTTTTCGAAAGGGCGCAATGGTATTTGAACTCAAAAATAAATATGTTTAATTACAATAAGATGAATTTTTCAATATAATTAAATTAACCACGAATAACTTTAAGTTGATGAAAACAGCATCCTCATATTTTTTTCACTACAGAGACTGACGAAATAACTTTCATCATATCTAAGTGCAGTTTGAGGGCAATACGCTTTTAACACATGACATGAAAAAATTAAATTGTTATATAAATATTTAAAAATTCAAACAAGATTTTTGTCAGTTTTGTTATGATATATTGAACTTTAATTATCGTGCGTACAGATTCTGTGAACGAAAATTTTAATGGTTTTTTTTCTTATTCATCTGGAAAAAGAAAATTCCACAAATTGAAGCTTTTGGCAAAGTTATGAATGATAAGATACTGAAATAAGAGACAGGTTCTGAATGCCCATATCAAGGCAGGTTAAATGCCTATATCCAAAAAAATAGATTAGTCTCAAGAATTTTTTACTTTTTATCATTTGAACATCAAATCTACGCTCAAATAACGATCTTGCAGCGAAAAAAGAAGAACTTCATACTGATCTGATAAAAATACGAAATGAACAAAATATTACCATGAAATATGGCCATATGGCATACCTAACTCTGTTTCATGCAAAAAAAAAACTAGTGATGTGAAAAATTTTACCAAAATTTTACCCTTGACGTATGCTTAACATCCGTTACTACCATTTTCAATCAAATAATTTCAAAATATTGCAAGTGCTGATGAAATATAGCTAAAATCATAAAAATGCGCATATAGCCCGCCAGTTTCGGAAAACGGCTATTTTGACTTCTTTTATTATAAAATTATTTTCACAAAAACTCTAAGAGATTTTAACAGATAAATTGCTCTAACGTATATAAAACAGATGCCTATCTATTGGAATATGGGCGAAAATGAGTGCTTTCCTTAATACGCGCGAATTATAAAATTCTAAAAACTAGTGCAAGTTTCAAATGCTATCATTTTTACAAGCCTAATAAACTTTTGAAGTACCTCATTCTTAAAATATTGCAATCGTATATGATTTCAAAAAATAAATAAATGAACATTACAGGATTTCCATAGAATGGTACATTTTACCTCCAATCTTTTTACTAAAAAAAAACTAACTAAGAAATATGGACAAGCCAGCTGAACCAGTTATTTGATCCAGTTGAGTTTAAAATTAACAATTTCACGAAACAATACGGATTCTAGGCTTCTCAGAGCGGGCTATTCTTGTATCATATCTGTTCCTATTTAATGCTTCATTCTTGTTTGATGCAATTAGAAAAACAGCGTTGTTCAGCGGACAATTTTCTTAAGCAAAGTGATAAATTGGCACAAAAACCATTAGCAGACTGGATTTTACAGAGAAAAACAAAAATGATGTTTTTTTTCAGTACAATATATTCAATTTTCCCATACAAACTTAAAAGTCCAAATTTACTCATATTAACGTTACTTAAAAATTCTGTTAAAAATCATGGATTAGTTTTGAACCACAACGTTGCTTTCTAGACCCCAGAGTTTAAGAAATTCAAAAATGATCTCAAATCGACTCAGTTTAATGTACATGTTTTTTTTTGTGTAGAGAGAAAGCAGAAATGTTGAGATTGACAAAAAAAACTGTCAAAATCATACTACATTTACGGGCTAAAATGTGCAGATGTAGGAATAATTATGCGAAATAAATTTTCTCCGGCCTAGGCCTGCTTAGTGTGTTACTAGATATAAATAAACGCCCACCTAACGAAAGCAAACTTGCGAAACCTGTTGATGATAACACATGGAAACAAAGTCAAAACTGAAGCTCTATATTTTGAAATTTGTATTCTGTCTTAAGCTCAAGAATCATTTGCACACTTTGATTCTTGGAATAGAGAAAGGGAATGAAAGATGAATCATCAATATTTCCTTTACTCCACACGATAAAAAAAAAATTACCACAAGTGCTGATCACGGTTTGAGTACTAGAACACCTCTTTAGGCCCACTTTAAAATTTATAAAAACAGGGTAAATCAAACTACTCTTAATATTCACATTTCAACCATCAACTTTCATCGCTACCCTTATTCTTATGTGAGTGTCCAATATCTCTTTCAACCAAAGTAAGTTCAATTAAACTAAAGAAAATACAAATGAAACATGAATCCATATAGCTACGGTTCTCAGTTTTCGTTGGTTATGTAAAAAACGTAAATTTTGCGAAAAGTTTTAAACCTAATTTTTTTAAATGGAAGCAGTTAAAGTTTGAGAAAAACAATGAATGTTGCTTATGTATGTATGAACATGTGTATGCTCTTTGCTTTTATATGGTTTTCGAATTCTAGGAGTTTGTTTTTTATTGATTAACGTTTGTCCACATTCATGAAGAGGCTAAAACTGCTGATTAAAATCTAGAAGGTAGTTGGGTTTTCATTTCCTGTTTTAATTTTGTTCGAATAAAAAGAATGCACAGAATAACTTCTAACCTAAAAAGCGGGCTCAATAAGCTGATTTGAACAGGAGTCTTACGAAAAAAAAGTTCAAACAGCCAATATTCTCTTAGGAGTTTCTGAAAAATCAAACTAGGTACATGTGAGGAAGAAAAACCAAAAGCGGTTAAATTCCAAACAAAAAGAACAAAAGTTAAAATTTCGATAATACAGTTTGATCTAAAAACCTACAGGCTTCGATAAAAAAAAATTTAAAACGGTTCATTCGGTGCCGTTGACAAAATCATATGAAAACTTGATAAAATGCAATTAAACATATAGCTTAGCATTGCTCACGTCTTTCTTGCAGTTTTAAATAAAAAGACAATGAGAGAGTTTAGATTTGAATTTAAGAATTTCAAAAACTTTAAGGCAACTGTTTCTACGGTATAATTCAATTTTTCCCTCAATGGACACGTTGCAACGAACACAAGGGTAAAACTAGTAAATCATAAAAGATCCATCAAAGTGGATCAAATATTTTGGACCAAACTGAAAAATTTAACGTTTTCATCCAAAAACATTTATAACCAAAAACGTACAATGGTGCAGCCTAAATTTTGTATTGAAAAAAATTATATATATTTCTCAATATATTTTGGCTATAAAACAAAGAAATTTTACCATTAATAAATTTTTCTTGGTCCCCTTACTATTCTTACTTTTTCTTCAGACTTTAATGCTCAGTAGGGCTTAAGCCAATTGACCTATAAAGGCCTAAGAATAAAAAATGTCATTTTTTTTTTCAGAATATCAAAAAATAATTTTCAAATGACCACAAAAATAACACTTAAATTATACCTATCAAAAGAATTAAGTAAAAAATACACATAAAACAACTCATTTGCTTATACATAAATGTTTTTTTTTCAGGGAAGTGTTTGTTTGTGAGTCTTTGAAAAAACAAATATTTAAAATTTCAAAATTGTACTTTCAGTAACAACAAAAGTGAAACAAAATTTAGACTATTGGGTGTCTCATCATGTCTCCTTTTATGCTCTATGTAGTTTTCTTTTACAGGGGATTGAAAATTTTGGTTCCAATCAATCATAGGCCACTGATTGAATTTTTGATCGAAGACTGCTCATTAGCTTCAGCACAAACTGATTGGCGATGATTTTGGCCACGTTTTTCAGTCTTTTGCAAGGTTTACGATAGAATCTTCAGGCTTTACATGTTTTCCTCAATTCGATTTGATTCGAAATTTTGAATGGCCCGTTTGGCGGGATAAAATTCTAGAGAGGAATTTTATTGTTATAGAATATGAAAGAAAGGTGGATAGACAGGCATTAGTGCGGCAATAGAAGGAAGCTTGGTAGGTGTTGAAATTTTAGGCTAGAGGGCATGTTGATGAAATGCTCCCATGAATTGTAACGCCTTTGCTTTACACTAGCTAACTATTCATGAGAAACTGGAAACAGAAATCCGATGTATAGCGAACCCAGTGGTTTGGAAGTGTGATTTTACACACACTTCAAACGAGCTCGAAATCCAGAATGATCTAGAATTTCATCCCGCCGAAAATGCTATTCAAAATTTCGAATCATATACATACGGCGATTAAAATCTTTTAGTAAATACGATTTGATGTGGGTCCAACATGTTTCAATCGATCTCGCTTGAGGACAATTTGGCGTATTCCTCTCATGCGTTACGATCTGGACTTTTTTGGATTGCAAGCCATCGTGTTCTTTAAGTAGTGAACTAATGGTAAATCAGCGAAATTTTTTTGTAAACATTGATGCCTCCGGTATCGTCAACTCTTTGGCCATTCCGAACAGTGTAATGTTGGTCACCCGGAAGCATTTTGTAATCAAACTTGCATTAGGTTCCATCGTCGTTGATAAGGCACACTGATTTTTAAGACAACAGTTGATCAAACAGTTTACGAGCTCTTGGTTTGACAGAAGCAGCTAGTTTTTGACACGGGACCAAATCTTATCTTGGCACGATGGACGTTGCTATGAGGGGATCCCACTATTTTGGCCACATCTCGAACTGCTTCAGACTTCTTACTGGCGTAAAAACTGGTTTCAACTTTACGGTCCAAAGTTTTGACCTCCGGACCCGGTTTCCACCCTGATTTTTTTTTCCATTCTATTTTGTCCATTTTGTTTGTGTTTTCCTCTCCGTTCTTCCGAATCCTAATGCTCTAATGCTTACTTCTTCCATTTTCGTCAATTGACTCAGCGGAACCTTGAGGAAAATGTGAAGCAAAGTAATAAACATTGCACGTTCAGGCCCATGCAATTGAAAGTGACAGAAATATCTGTACCATTGTAAGAGTAAAGTAATGAGCAGTATAATATCCGCCAAAATTGAAATCTGACGTGCAAGAAAAATGTTACCGCCAACGAAAATCTTTCAGACTTTTTTTGAAAAACAATTGACAACTCTGCTTACTACACGCACACTTACATATAAAGGGTGTTACGGTTAAAATTTGATCAATATCAACTTGACGTATTGCTTCCAGTTTTGCATTTAAGAATCTTAAACACCGCTGTGTGTGTGTGTGTGTGTGTGTGTGTGTGTGTGTGTGTGTGTGTGTGTGTGGGTGTGTGTGTGTGTGTGTGTGTGTGTGTGTGTGTGGGTGTGTGTGTGTGTGTGTGTGTGTGTGTGTGTGTGTGTGTGTGTGTGTGTGTGTGTGTGTGTGTGTGTGTGTGTGTGGTGTGTGTGTGTGTGTGTGTGTGTGTGTGTGTGTGTGTGTGTGTGTGTGTGTGTGTGTGTGTGTGTGTGTGTGTGTGTGTGTGTGTGTGTGTGTGTTTTTATTAGTTGCGTGTGTGTGTGTGTGTGTGTGTGTGTGTGTGTGTGTGTGTGTGTGTGTGTGTGTGTGTGTGTGTGTGTGTGTGTGTGTGTGTGTGTGTGTGTGTGTGTGTGTGTGTGTGTGTGTGTGTGTGTGTGTGTGTGTGTGTGTGTGTGTGTGTGTGTGTGTGTGTGTGTGTGTGTGCTCGTGGATCGCGAAAATCCGAGCTACTCGCACGCAAAGCTGGCAAAATCCCTAAAAGTTGCCAAATCAACCGTTACACATGTTATTTAAGTACTTGGAGAACGTTTGTCGACACCCTGGAAGTCTGGATCGGGGGGAAATCGAAAACCGGAAGCCGCTGAGACGACAAAAAGAGTTGCCGGTAGTTTCGAGCGAAACCTCAACCTCTCTCTCCGAGATGCCGCAAATAAGCTGGGTGTATCGTCTACAACCGTGCTTCGAGCCAAAAAACGAGCCGGACTATCGACTTACAAGAAGTTAGTGACTCCAAATCGCGATGATAAACAAAATACGACGGCCAAAGCGCGATCCCGGAGGCTGTACACGACGATGCTGACGAAGTTTGACTGCGTGGTAATGGACGACGAAACCTACGTCAAAGCCGACTACAAGCAGCTTCCGGGACAGGAGTTTTATACGGCAAAAGAAAGGGGAAAGGTAGCAGATATTTTTAAGCACATGAAACTGTCAAAGTTCGCGAAGAAATATCTAGTTTGGCAAGCCATCCGTACTTGTGGCTTGAAAAGCAGCAGCATCAAGAACCCTCCCAACACGCCAGAGCTCCACCCAATTGAGAAATACTGGGCGATTGTCAAGCGAAACCTAAAGAAGACCAAAAAACTGCTATGGAAGAGAGCAGTTCAAGGCAAATTGGCTTTCTGAGGCGAAGAAGGTGGACAGGGTGGCTGTACAAAATCTGATGGCAGGGGTTAAGCGTAAGGCCCGGCAATTCGGATTTGGAAAAGCGGAAGCCTAACTGAATATTTTCCCTGAATTTTATACTAATTAAATTTGAAAATTTGATTTTTTAAATAATTGATTTCACCGATTTACACGCGTTTTCCCTTGACCAAATTTTGACCGTATCACCCTTTAAGCTCGTGCGGCTTTTGAAACTATTTCCAATCGATTCTCCGGACATTTTTTACACTTTAAAAAAAACTGAAAAATTAAATCGAAAATTTAAAAACTGTTTCAGCAATCACTGAAAGACGTTTTGAGTTTGAATATAAACACACAATAATTTCATCACTACTGAATCAACTCCAGAAAAAAGAGCACATTCATTCAATTTTTCAAATCAAAATTAAGGAATAAGCTTTGAGTCTCAATTGATTATACTTTACAAAATCGCCCATAACTACATGGCGTATCGGTAGAAAGTGTATTGAAAATTGCTTCAATAACTGATTTTTTTTTTTAATTTTCAATAGCACACAAAGGGATTGGATAGCTATTTTACGCACTTTGAGAAAAACAAAATGTGCTTTCACTGTCACAATGACCTACAGATTCAAGGACCTAGATGAAACAAAAAAAAAGGAGTAATAATCGGAGATAAAATCGCAGTCATCTAAAAAACACACAAAACCAACTCTTCAACTTCAATCTGACCTCTACTAATTTGTGAATTTGTGAACATCAAAATTTTGAAATCAGGTTTCCAAATTATTTACGTTAAACTCATTTTGCACTTACAATACTTTTTTTTTATACTGTTCTGAGTCAAAAACCTTCAGAAATCACTTGAACTAAAACCGAAAACTTCGTGTTCGATTGTCGCTCGGTGTTATTTTTTTTTAGCTTTGGAAGAAGAGTTCTAAGTGCAATCCAACCGATGCAAAATTGCACTTTGTTGAATCGACCGACTTTAGGCCGGGTGCGGGTGTAGTCTGTCTGACTTTTGTTGGCCGTCTGGCCATCACGACCCTGCCGGTTTAGCTCTGCATCTTCGGTTGCTTCAAGAGGGCAGGATTAAAACCACGGTTCATAAATCATAACTGGATTGAGCTTGTTGTATCGCCGAACTGAAGAGCTGCAACTTAGTACCCTTATGAAGAAACGGGCAGCGAGAGGGAGCATTTCGGATGCAGGGAAAAAGTGCCTGGCTCAATTGAATTTCATGACTTACGAAATTACATCTTGTTCTGCGTTGTTTTCACAGCAAAAAAAGTGTTGCGATATTACATCAAAAACGTGCACATAACTTGAGTTGCAAAAGGTATCTAATATTACATTGTTTTGATGTGACTACGAAATTACATCTGAACGATGTAAAACAAATTACATCAAAAGTATGTATCGCAGTAAACAAATTCGAGCACGATTATAGTATAGAGCTTCCAATGTACCTGGATGTTTGAATATTTTCTAAATTTCTCATAAACATGATTGTTTCCGTTTTTTACTTGAAGTCTCATTCAAGACCCAGACTTTAAATATGGATTAAATATGGATAAGAATCAGGAAATTGAATGAGAATTAAACTGAGCAATTATAATCAAACTGTTGGCAGATAATTTATTTAAAAATATCATCATTCTGTTACATAATATTCTTATCCTAAGTGAGAACTGCCGTTTGTGAGTCGTCCGGATAGGAAGTTCTCTCTGACTAATTCTTTAAGAAGACAGGTTCCCGTTCCAAACATATCCAGCAGCACCGATTTAGCTGAAACTATAGAAATCCTGTCGAAACATTGCACTTGACCACTTCTGACCACTTCTGATAACATAATTTTTCATGAAACGACAGCTGTTCAAACTGTTTTTCATAGCTGACAATTATTCAACGGAAATGGAGGCATCGTATCAGTAAGATTTGAAGTTCGAGGTTCCGTATTCTTAGGAAGAAACAGCCAGCGTGTGTTTTCAATCCGTAACAGTTCCTTCCTAAAAAAAAATTGGAAATGAGCTCATTGAGGATAATCAGATCGGAAAAAATACTCATCTTTTCATCCGGGTGGTTTCAAATCTTTCTAAATTTTTCATTCTCGACGGTGTCCTTGGGCGAAATGACCCTGCAGAGAAAAATAGAAAATGAAACCTTACTGAATGGTTTTGCTAAATTTTTTTGAGAAGATCGATCATACTCACTAGAAAAACAAATCTTCCTGAGCCTTGCAAACCTCCACCAACTTTTTGATACGTATAGCAAATCAAATGTCAATTTGGATAAACATTGACTACTTGATGTGATGCTACATTGCTGGTTGTGATATTACACAAAAAGACCTGCTCGCATGGTGTACATAGAAAAGATGTAATATTAAAACGATTATCCAAAAAAATACATAGGTATGCTTACATCTTCATAAATTACATCGGCCAGCGTTACATTTTTTTTTGCTGTGTTCGGTTTACCAACTGATGGTGTTGAATTATTTGTGTTAAGCTGCCAGGGAGAAGCCTTGATCGGAATAAATCAAATTAAGCCTGTGACTGATCGTGAGAAACAAATATGGGGCTTTTAGGCGAAAAATTCTATAATCCGGTTATCAAAATAAAAAATACAAAATTAAAACTTTATTCACTTTTATCTTTCATTAAACTTAGTCTACTTTTTATCCTACAATCGACGGAGGTGCACCGAAAAACTTTCTTCTTGATTTCTTTATCACTTGTCGCGTTAATCGAATCTT